>NC_030831.1:1538633-1668633 GCF_001704415.2 Capra hircus | reverse complement strand
TCAGTTTCCACTCCACAAGGAATTACGTATTTAGGGCTCACCACCAGCACCCGTGCCAACGTCTTTCCAGTCATCTTAATAATCTGAAATTCATTTTCCAATAGATCCTCCAGAAAAGATTGATGGAAACAATATGCCTGATTTCTGCGTATGTTGATAAGCATTTTCCTGTGGTCCTTACATTTAAGAGCAAATCTGAACAGATGGAATTTCTTGATTCATGTTCTTTTGTTTTGTTTCCTTAAATATGTTGCTCCATTTTGGAGCATAACTAACTCTTTGCAAGTCCAATCGTGTCCGACTCTTTGTGACCCCATGGACTGTAGCCTACTAGGTTCCTCCATCCACGGGATTTTCCAGGCAAGAATACTGGAGTGGGTTGCACTTTCCTTCTCCAGATCTTCCCAACCCAGGGATTGAACCCGGGTCTCTCGCATTGTAGGCAGACACTTTACCATCTGAGCCACCAGGGAAATCCTTTGGAGCATAAACCTGGCTGTTAAAGTTTCATGAAAATCTACTTTTTGTAATGCAGTTTGTCTTTTGGTTTCAATTCCCAACTGATTTCTTCTTTGGCTAGAATGAGTCATGATTTTGGGCATTCTAAGTTACCATTTTCAGATACATTTGTATGCTTTCAATATGTAGCTTCAAATTTTTAAAAAATGGTGATTATTTCAGGAGAGTTTTCTTGAATTACAGAGTTTATCGTTTGTTTTGTTTCTTAAATTTCCTTGTTAATGGACTCATTTATACATTTGTTAGAAATTTTTCTTTTTTTTTCAACATTGGTCCATTTTTCTTTTTTCCTTTTTGTCTCTTTATTTTACTTCTCTAATTTTCATTTTCATAAGATATTTTCTCTTTCCACTTGCTCGTGCGTCCATTCCAGCTTAGTAATGAATTCTGCAGGGATATTTCTCTTATTTTAGACGTCGGCGGATCTGTGTGCAGAGAGAGGTTCTGGGGGTGGGGGCGGAGCCTGGGGAGGGGAGGAGGGGCGTCTGCGCCCTGGGGAGACTGCTCGCAGGAGTGCAGGAGGGCGGGCCCAGAACCCAGCACTGCTGATGTCCTGTGGTGTGAGGCGTGCCCTTTCCTAACGGAAATCCTGGCGAGAAGGAGATGGGGGAAGCAGCGGGCTGTAGAGTATTCGAGGGGCAGGTGGAGCGCCAGGAGGGCCTGTTAGCCTGAAGTCAGCTGTTGGGATCTGGAGCCCGGGTGGGAGGTCAGGCAGGGGCCGGGGGCCACGGCTCACATCAGGAGGGTGGGTGGGAAGAGCGGGCCCAACAGCTCAGAACTGAGATCAGTAAGCAGGCAACTCCAGCATGAAAAGAAAGTAAGGAAGAGAGAGAGAAGGAGGATGGGAGCAAGGGAGGGAGGGAAGGAGGGAGAAAGGGAGAAAGAAAGAAAGAAAGGGGGAGGAAAGAGGAAGGCCATCCGCCAGGGAGCTTCCTGTGTGAAAAGACTGTGCGAGGTTTTTCTCCCGGAAGGCAAATGAAAATTGCATTTTGTCTTATTCAGATAAGAAGCACTTGACCTGGGTAAGTGAGGACGGGCAGAGGAGGGCAGAGAGTTAGAATAATTAGGAAGACCAACTGTTAGAAACCAGTGGCTGGTCGGACGTTTAATGTGAGGAAGAGAGATGCGCACAGATGGGGTCTCAGGGTCTCCCACAGGCTACTGAGAGGCCGTCAGCCTCTTGGCTAGATATGACGCAGAAATCTTCACCTTCTCTGAAGCACAGGTCAGGGGTCACTCTGCATTCTGATGGCTCCTGTGCTGCTTCTGATGCCGTCGGTGGGAATGGAGACACGAAGTTGTTGTGCCGTGTGCGCCCACAGGGCTCTGTGACAGCTTTCCTACATGTGACCTGCATGGAACACAGTCAGAAAATTGTTCCCTAGTGGTTGCTCAGGGTGGGAGCAGAGATCCACCGAGAGCAGCTGGAGGGAACTTCCTGGTGTTGGAGATGCCCTCTCCACGATGATGTCATTTCATAGCTTCGTTAAGCTGAACATTTAATAGGTGTGAATTTTACTGTATGCTAATTATAACCTAACAAAATCACCATTATTCAACCAAAGGAAATCAGTTATTAGTTATGAATATGGACATAGAGGTGGCCCCTGAGTTATAGCCACCTCAACAAAGTCAGATGATTCACCTGTCGGCAGGTATCACATGCGCCGGATACAGTTTCCCGGTGATAACACAACGTGCTCCGACAATCTCCACCGCATCATCTAGTGATCTAGAGTGAAGCTTCAATTCGTGAATAAAGGTCTGTTGCAGACATTCTGGGGAGGGTGGGCCAGCTCCTCTGCTGCAAACTGGACGGGGGATGAGGATGCTCCCTGGAGATAGGACAGAGGCAGGGTGCAGGGCAGGGCATCCTCGGGGCTGACCTGGGCGTGCAGTCCTGCTGGGGAGTTAGGGACTTCGCAGTGGGGAGGCCAGCCAGGCGGGTCGGGGAGGACGAGCAGATCAAGCAGGTTCAGTAAGGGCAGGGATGATGGGCCAAACACCAGGAGAGGCTCCTAAATCCAAGCTGGAGCCCAGGGCACTTCTCTGAGAGAGGAGCCCACACTGCCTCTGGGAAATGTGTAACTTGTTGACACGTTATTGTACATCATGACAGGCTTAGGTACTACCCTTCCTTCCCGGAGACGTCCTTGTCACTTACTGATAAGCCTCAGTGATAGGTTGAGGGGCTTCCCAGGCGGCGCTAGTGGTAAAGTACCAATTCAGGACCCACAAGAGACTTGGGTTCGATCCCTGGGTCAGGAAGATCCCCTGGAGGAGAGCATGGAAACCCACTCTAGCATTCTTGCCTGGAGAACCTCATGGACAGAAGAGCCTGGCGGGCTATAGTCCATAAGGACCCAAAGAGACGGGCATGACTGGAGCAGCTTAGCAGGCATGCATGCTTGATGGGTTGAGTCCACCTTAAGGGCCTTTCAGCACGGTGTGTAGCGTGAAGCTGAGGCCCATGAGCTCTCAGTAAAAACTGGCGATGCTACCCAAGATGCTCTGGACGGGCTAACGCATGCAATGGATTCACCCTCAGGTTCCGCAGACTGGGAGCAGGGTGGTTGTGTGTCTGTTGGGTGTGAAGTCTGTTCAGACCCTCATGGAGTACGGGCATCTTCAAACCCAGGCTTCTCAGGTCAGTGAGAGACATG
Organism: Capra hircus; assembly: GCF_001704415.2. NCBI lineage: Eukaryota > Metazoa > Chordata > Mammalia > Artiodactyla > Bovidae > Capra > Capra hircus. Next base: position 1,665,451 of record NC_030831.1, on the reverse strand, counting down.
CCGCTCAGGCGAACTGCTCAGCTTCTCAGTTGAGGGGATGTTGGACCAGCGGGCTGAGAACCAGAGATCCTGGCTGCCTCCCCAGATCTGAGCTCTCTCCTGTGGGGTCCCCTCCTCTCTCTGGCAGCCTTCCCTGATGGCAGAGACTCAAGGGACCACCCAGGGACAGCCCTGACACCCACCTTTCATCCTGAGAGCCTCAGTAATACTGAAGGCATATTAAAAAAAAAAAAAAGGCAGGTAAAGACATGATGATCAAAAATTTAAAAAATAAAATGGACTTGGTCCAGTGGTTAAGATTCTGTGCTTCCAACTCAGGGAGCATGGGTTAGATCCCTGGTCAGGAAACTGAGATTCTATCTACCGTGCAGCATGGTCCAAAAACTTAAAAAAATAAAATAAAAAATGAACCTTTAAAATAAAAAGACATGATGGGTAGGAAAGAAAATATTTAAGCTACCGTTTTAAATAGACAAGGGAGCAAATGAACTGCCCTTTTTCAAAAAGATATTTCTGGTCTCATTGTCCTTGAGACAGAAATCTAAGTTTGCAAATTCACTGTGCACTGTCTCCACTCTTCCCGTTTACACATTTCGACGACTTTACTGTTAACTATAAGCTGTGAGTCCACATTGTTTGGCCAAGGTCACTGTAGAAAGTAAATGTTAAGAAGAGTCCACTTCCTACTTCCCGTATCAGACAGCAGCAGACTTTACCTAGAAAGTGTTCACTCTCGTTTACACATTTCAGTGAAAATCGAGATCCTGGACAGCTCTTTATACCAAAATGGGAAATCCATTCAAATAAACACAGCTCTTAAAGTCAGGTATTCATTTTCAATCAACAGTGTACAATTTGGGGCTTTTGAGAGGGGCACCTTTGGCTGAAACAAAAAGAAACGGGAGATTTTCAAGTGAAGAGGGCTGTTCGTGTGGATTATTCAGTTTTAGTGTTAGAGAATTGTAAAGTCAGTCCTTCCTTAAAAAGATGGACAAACGCAGAAAAATGTTTCACTAGTAGACGGCTCACAGTTTGTTAATGAAACCACATAACTGCGTTTTTAGGCCGCCTGGACAGGTGAAGCCCGACCCTCTGGGCACTTGCGTCTCCAGTTTGAGGTGTGCAGCCTGAAACGAGGCCCGGGGCTCGTCTGAGGTGCTGAGCAACTGGGCCCAGGCGCTTGTCACGATCTGGATACAAACAGAGCCGTGTGAGACCTTTATTAGACTAACAGATACTGTGTGTACACAGACATTAGCTAATCTATTGGACTTAGCAGGCATCCTAAGAAACTGATTTACTGGGCAAATACAAAAATCGTCCACATTTAACCTTTAAGCCTACAGAACCCCGGTGTCTTATTTGTTTGTGGCTTGCTTTCCTTCTCCTTTAATTCTTCCCCCCCCCCCCCCTCTTTTTTTAAATGAAGAGAAGATGGAGACTTTGAATGATGTGTAAGGAGAAATGATCTGAATTGTCTATTTATTAATTACACAGCTCACCAGGCAAGCCATCGGTGATGTCACTGACAGGTGATGTCACACGGTGTCTCAGGATGAACATTGAGTGACTAAGATGCGTTCATGTGTTCGAAGCTGTTAATAAAAACTATGAAATGACGCGAGGAGGCTGATGACACAGGAAGGGAATGGGTTCCCCAAAGAAGGCCAGCCTCACTCCCTGGCTGCGTCCCTGGCTTCCACTGCGCTCCATGATGAATTTTGTCACCACCGGCTCCCAGCATTTCTGAAGGGCAGATGACCCAAACGAATGCAAATCGAATTAGGTTTCCTCTCAGAAACTTTAATACCATAAATGAGAAAGAGCATTCATCACAAATAACTAGGGATTGTATACCAAAGTGCTGGAAGAAAATCAATATACTTTCAGCTGCTCTCGGCCTATAAATGTAAATGAGAACAGATATAAAGCTGATATGCACTAAAGAAAGGTTATTGAGGGAGCGACACAGAACACGAAGAAATCAATTGAATAAACTTGAAAAATGATTCAGATAGAGTAGATATGAACATAGAAAATCAATCATATAATTTAAAGAATAAACAGCTTGAACCTCACAAATCTCCCGTATGGTTTTCGAGTGTAGGATTTTTAATTTAGCATTGATATAATGCCAGGCTATGAGAATCTGCAGATGGTCCAGGCTGGGGGGAAAATCAATTCATCCTTGTTCTACGGTCTTGAGGGGTATTTGATATTTACAGCAGGGTAGCATGAGTCCTTGTATAAATTTGCATTGTAAGAGATAAAGGGCCTCTGTGTTTTGTCTTGTTACTGTTAATAGAAACTGTCGACTTTTATTCTGTCCACTTTCTGGGGAAGCGGAGCTGTCTTTGTGTTGGTGTGTGCCACAGGTAATTCTCCAGGCTTTGTTTTCTTGATACACAAAGTTTTGCTTTGTGCCTTTTTTTTTTTTTTTTCTCCTGCAAGGCAATCGAGGTGGCATAATTGCATCAGTGCCACAGAAATATAGGCTGCAATTTGGGGGAAAAAAACAATTCCAGACAAGTTCATTTATACGTTGCACGGAGGTTTCGAGGTTAAGAAAATGTGACAGGATACAAGTAAATGTCTATGTAAATCCGAGAGACTTTCATTGCTCTTATAATCAGTGATTTGCCTTTCTGCTTCCAACTCAGGGATTCGTCATTAGGAAAAGCTGAAAAATCAAATCCACCCTCAAGCCTGCAGACAGCGAGCCGGAGGTCTGCTCCCCAAACTTGGACGCTCATAACTCTGACACAGGCGGACAAACGTCTTTGAGCATCCACATCATCAGGGTGATTTGCAGCGTTTATCTGCCTAATGGAAATGGATATCACAGCATTAGTGGTGTCTCTCTCTCCCAGTTGGCTCCTTCTCATCAGTCACCACGTTCCAGGGAAGAGAGCCAGAGAGCTGGCCGCTGTTTGCTCCAATGGCACCATGGAAAACCATTGAGGGGGCTGCGACCACTTCCCTAATTTCCAGAGAACCCCACTTAGTGAAAATGCTCCATTTGACTTCTTTGCTGTATAAAAGTGGACACATTGCCGGTTTTCTTTTCACGAATTGAGCAGCCTAGTTGCTGTTACTGTTTGTGTTTATTCGTCCCAGTGGGAGCAGCTGGTCAGAGACGTGGGGAGGAACGTAAAGCCTTTCTGGACAAGTTCTGTTTCTGATGCCTTTCTACCTTGCTCCTGGAGTTCTTAGTTCACAAGAGGTCCTGAGACAGACAAGGGACAAATGTCATGAAAGAAAAGAGAAAAGTGATAAATGTATAAGTGAAGTGAAGGGAAAGCCGCTAGGTCGTGTCCGACTCTTTGAGACCCCAAGGACTATGCAGTCCGTTGAATTCTCCAGGCCAGATTACTGGAGTGGGTAGCCTTTCCCTTCTCTAGGGGATCTTCCCATCCCAGGGATCGAACCCAGGGCTCCCGTACTGCAGGAGGGTAGTTCGCCAGCTGAGCCACCAGGGAAGCCCTGAGTGTAAAGGGAACGTATGCAATCTTCAGGAATGAGACGACCGCAGACGCTTCAAACGTACTGTGTCCATGCACTGTGTCCAGTGGACAGGGGTGCTGGCGTGCTGCAGCCCATGGGGTTGCAAGAGTCGGACACGACGAGCAACTGAACAACAGCAGCAGACACTGGCGTGTGTCTCCCAACACACAGTGAATACGACAATGTCGAGCTGTTAGGAAGTTTGCTTAGAGACGTGCGCGTGCTTGCCCAGTCGCTCGGTCATGTCCGACTCTTTCTGACCCCACAGACTGTAGCATGCCAGGCTCCTCTGTCCACGGAATTCTCAAGGCAAGAATACTGGAGTGGATTGCCATTTCCTGCTCCAGGGGATCTTCCTGAATCAGGGATCAAACCTGCATCTCCTGTGTCTCCTGATTTGGCAGGCAGATTCTTTACCACTGAGTCGTGGGGGAAGCCCAGTTTAGAGATGAGGATCCTTTTTTTGCGGGGGGTGGGGCATGATTTTTAAAACAATTGTATGCAGATTTCTGATTTCAGAAAGATGGAGCTGGACAGCTTTCCCCTTCCTCCCACTGGCGTGGTGGAGGCAGTAAACACACAGAGAAGGCTCTGAGAGGTGGAGGCAGGAGGCAGGCTGCCTGGTGTTGGGACCAGATGGCTCAGTGGTGAGTCCCTGAGTTCTCCAGGCTCAGAGATCCCGGACTTAGAAATGAAGAGAATGCAACTCCAAAATGCAACAAGTGACACAGAGGACCAGCTCCCAGAGCAGCCTGTTTTCTGGCCAAATGCCCAGGAAAGGGGGTGTCGGGCAGGATGGCTGACCTGCAGACAGTGATCCCCTCCACCAGCCAAGCATCGCAGGAAAATCCTGCACCCTTCCTGCTGCCCTCCCCACAGTGGGCTCTCCTCACCGCCACTCCCAGCGGTCGGAGGCCCTGGAGAGGATCAGGCTCCCCATCTCCCAGGGTGACCAGAGGCTAGGGGAACAGGAGCTTACACTTGGCCCACCATAATGAGGATCTGGGTGGGAGGAGACTCCCAAATAGAACGCTCAAATAAGACCCCAAACCTTGGAACAGAAGAACCAAAGGAATCTGTCAGCTAAAGGCACAATGTACTTTTCAAAAACTCAGTGGGGCAGCAAGCTCAGAAAAGAGCAGACGCAATAGAAGAAAGGATGTGTGAACCAAAGAAGAGGAAGGGCCTCCAGGGAGGAGAGCAGAGAAAAGCCTCAAGAGAGACGGAGCCAAAATCCAGGACTGCGGACCAGCAAGAGACCAGCATCCTCCAGCGCCCGAGAGCGGACAGACGGGGGGCTGGCAAGCTCTCCGGGAAATAAAGCCTGGAAACCTCCCAGAGCCACAGACTCAGGGGGATGAGCGACCACAAGGCAGGAAGACCCCGAAGGATCTCACGCCGAGACACACCATAAGCAAACTCGTGGAAATCAGGGAAAGAGAGTCCTCCTCCTGGTCCACAAGCCACCACCCCGCACGGCCCAGCACAGGCCACACGACAGAGAGGGAGTGAGAACTCCGGAAGATCCAGAAGTCCAGGAACTCAAGGACCCACCCCAGAGCCTGGAGCCCATGAGCACTGAGGAACGTCCCTTCTTCTCTAAAGCAGGGGCTCTCGTCCGTGAGTCGGCCGTGGGGACACGGTTTGTCCATGACATCCCTCAGAGGTGGGGGCAGCTTCATGCTCAGCAACACCAGCTCATCTTCACCCTGAATCCACACTGCACATCCTTCCCGCAAATGAGTAGAACCTGAAGCCCAAGGGACTCATAATTCACCAAGGAAGTAAAAAATTTACAAGACTTCTCAGGGATTAGACTATTATGTTAACAAGAAACCTGTGTTCAGAAGAGCAATTTTCTTGTGTAACACAGGGCTGTTCATCTGGGGAAGTTAGCAAACCATCATCAGAGCAGGTTGCGTTTGTGTGACGTGGTCACTGAGCCCTCCCTTCCTCTGTCCCACAGTGCATTTCGGGACTAGACTCTGTCTGCTTTTCAGGAGACGCGTGCTCTCTGACCAAATCAGTGGTTTGCACACTTGAAAAGCGGGTGAAGAAGCATCACCAGTTTGGAATGAGGAGGGGCTTGGCCTGCAATGCTGGGAGCACGATTCGGCCCTGGGACATCCAGAGGTCAGCGCATCCCTCCTCGTGATCACGGCCCCTGCAGGTAGATCTGGGGGGGGGGAGGGTCCACAGGATTCTCAGAACAAACACCAGGCACTTGGAGTCCTGCAGTTCCAGTGCCAGCATTTTTCTCCACCTGGCTGCATCAGCGATGCTATAACCTTTCCTGCCGCAGTGATGCGATGAGGGAACCCGACATGAACTGTGTTCCTCAAACATGACAAGGAAGTCTGCAATAGAACATTGAGAGTTAATCTAGATGATAGACAAGGATTGTGCAGGTATGGGTTTAAAATGCTTGTTGATGTTGGAGGTGGGAGTAAAAGAGGGAGCTAGTGAAGTTGTTATCTTGCCAGTTTTATTTCCTTAAATAATTTTAGGATTCTGTATGACGCTTCTGAAGAATAAAGCTGGTGGAGGGCAACAACATGCTGGAAGAGTGGAGGCTGGAGGCAGGAAGGCCAGTGAGGCCGTGTGGGAGCCAGGAGCCAGGCATGAGGAGCCAGGGGTCCCCCAGCGATCACCTGCCCTGGGATTTGCTGGAAGCCACGGACCTGAACCATCCTTGGACTCTGGCAAGGTGCCAGGAAAACGCTCTGAGCTTTGCCTCAAGTGTTCCTGAAGTTCCCCCAAGGATCCTTTCCCAGAAAAATTGGTTTCTATAAGTTGTAAAGTAATGCTCAAAATTCTCCAAGCCAGGGTTCAGGAATACGTGAACTGTGAACTTTCAGATGTTCAAACTGGTTTTAGAAAAGGCAGAGGAAGCAGAGATCAAATTGCCAACATGTGCTGGATGATGGAAAAAGCAAAAGGGTTCCAGAAAAACATCTATTTCTGCTTTATTGACTATGCCAACGCCTTTGACTGTGTGGATCACAATAAACTGTGGAAAATTCTGAGAGAGATGGGAATCCCAGACCACCTGACCTGCCTCTTGAGAAACCTGTATGCAGGTCAGGAAACAACAGTTAGAACTGGACATGGAACAACAGACTGGTTCCAAATAGGAAAAGGAGTACGTCAAGGCTGTATATTGTCACCCTGCTTATTTAACTTCTATGCAGAGTACATCATGAGAAACACTGGGCTGGAAGAAGCACAAGCTGGAATCAAGATTGCCACAAGAAATATCAATAACCTCAGATATGCAGATGGTACCACCCTTATGGCAGGAAGTGAAGAGGAACTAAAGAGCCTCTTGATGAAAGTGAAAGAGGAGATTGAAAAAGTTGGCTTGAAGCTCAACATTCAGAAAACAAAGATCATGGCATCTGGTCCCATCACTTCATGGGAAATAGATGGGGAAACAGTGGAAACAGTGTCAGACTTTATTTTGGGGGGCTCCAAAATCACTGCGGATTGTGATTGCAGCCATGAAATTAAAAGATGCTTACTCTTTGGAAGGAAAGTTATGACCAACCTAGATATTCAAAAGCAGAGACATTACTTTGCTGACTAAGGTCCGTCTAGTCAAGGCTATGGTTTTTCCAGTAGTCATGTATGGATGTGAGAGTTGGACTGTGAAGAAGGCTGAGTGCTGAAGAATTGATGCTCTTGAACTGTGGTGTTGGAGAAGACTCTTGAGAGTCCCTTGGACTGCAAGGAGATCCAACCAGCCCATTCTAAAGGAGATCAGTCCTGGGTGTTCATTGGAAGGACTGATGCTAAAGCTGAAACTGCAATACTTTGGCCACCTCATGCGAAGAGTTGACTCATTGGAAAAGACTCTGATGCTGGGAGGGATTGAGGGTAGGAGGAGAAGGGGACGACAGAGGATGAGATGGCTGGATGGCATCACTGACTTGATGGACATGAGTTTGAGTAAACTCCGGGAGTTGGTGATGGACAGGGAGGCCTGGCGTGCTGTGATTCATGGGGTCGCAAAGAGTCGGACACGAATGAGTGACTGAACTGACTGACTGATAAGCTGTACCAACTGTAAGTTTCCCATTAAGGGTGATGAGACAGTTTGGAAGCCGCTACTGCTGCTGCTGCTAAGTCACTTCAGTCATGTCCGACTCTGTGCGACCCCAGAGACCGCAGCCCACCAGGCTCCCCCATCCCTGGGATTCTCCAGGCAAGAACACTGGAGTGGGTTGCCATTTCCTTCTCCAATGCATGAAAGTGAAACGTGAAAGTGAAGTCACTCAGTCGTGTCCGACTCTTAGCGACCCCATGGACTGCAGCCCATCACGCTCCTCCATCCATGGGATTTTCCAGGCAAGAGTACTGGAGTGGGGTGCCATTGCCTTCTCCTAGCTGACTTTTGAAAAGTCTGAGCAAAACTCTAAAAAAAAAAATAATACTGTAGGCATATTAGAGTGTATCTTTGTCTGCATTTATTATGAAAAAACATAGCCTTTTAAATCAGACTTATTGAGATGTCGTTGACTTAACTGTACATATTTGAGATGTACAAACTGATGTTTTGATGATGTTTTGTATACAGCATGTATACAGCATAAATAATCTCTTTCTTCAAGCTAATTAACATATCTGACACCTCACAGGGTGACTTTCTGTGTATACAGAAGAATATAGACTTCTGAACCAAAAAAGGAAAGCGGGTTGAGGGAACCTAATGTGACCTGTACCCCCCAAAATATGCCAAGGAAGTCTGCAATGAAATATTTAGAGTCGAGTTGGTAGGCTTATTACTCTTATCTAGGTCCTCTTTTTTTTTTTAATTTTATTTTTTATTTTTAAAATTTTAAAATCTTTAATTCTTACATGCATTCCCAAACATGGACCCCCCTCCCACCTCCCTCCCCACAACATCTCTCTGGGTCATCCCCATGCACCAGCCCCAAGCATGCTGCACCCTGCGTCAGACATGGACTGGCGATTCAATTCTTACATGATAGTATACATGTTAGAATTCCCATTCTCCCAAATCATCCCACCCTCTCCCTCTCCCTCTGAGTCCAAAAGTCCATTATACACATCTGTGTCTTTTTTCCTGTCTTGCATACAGGGTCGTCATTGCCATCTTCCTAAATTCCATATATATGTGTTAGTATACTGTATTGGTGTTTTTCTTTCTGGCTTACTTCACTCTGTATAATTGGCTCCAGTTTCATCCATCTCATCAGAACTGATTCAAATGAATTCTTTTTAACGGCTGAGTAATACTCCATTGTGTATATGTACCACAGCTTTCTTATCCATTCATCTGCTGATGGACATCTAGGTTGTTTCCATGTCCTGGCTATTGTAAACAGTGCTGCGATGAACATTGGGGTACATGTGTCTCTTTCAATTCTGGTTTCCTCGGTGTGTATGCCCAGCAGTGGGATTGCGGAGTCATAAGGTAGTTCTATTTGCAATTTTTTAAGGAGTCTCCACACTGTTCTCCATAGTGGCTGTACTAGTTTGCATTCCCACCAACAGTGTAGGAGGGTTCCCTTTTCTCCACACCCTCTCCAGCATTTATTGCTTGCAGATTTTTGGATCACAGCCATTCTGACTGGTGTGAAGTGGTACCTCATTGTGGTTTTGATTTGCATTTCTCTAATAATGAGTGATGTTGAGCATCTTTTCATGTGTTTGTTAGCCATCCGTATGTCTTCTTTGGAGAAATGTCTATTTAGTTCTTTGGCCCATTTTTTGATTGGGTCGTTTATTTTTCTGGAATTGAGCTGCATAAGTTGCTTGTATATTTTTGAGATTAGTTGTTTGTCAGTTGCTTCATTTGCTATTATTTTCTCCCATTCAGAAGGCTGTCTTTTCACCTTGCTTATATTTTCCTTTGTTGTGCAGAAGCTTTTAATTTTAATTAGATCCCATTTGTTTATTTTGGCTTTTATTTCCAGAATTCTGGGAGGTGGATCATAGAGGATCCTGCTGTGATTTATGTCTGAGAGTGTTTTGCCTATGTTCTCCTCTAGGAGTTTTATAGTTTCTGACCTTACATTTAGATCTTTAATCCATTTTGAGTTTATTTTTGTGTATGGTGTTAGAAAGTGATCTAATTTCATTCTTTTACAAGTGGTTGACCAGTTTTCCCAGCACCACTTGTTAAAGAGATTGTCTTTACTCCATTGTATATTCTTGCCTCCTTTGTCAAAGATAAGGTGTCCATATGTGTGTGGATTTATCTCTGGGCTTTCTATTTTGTTCCATTGATCTATATGTCTGTCTTTGTGCCAGTACCATACTGACTTGATGACTGTGGCTTTGTAGTAGAGCCTGAAGTCAGGCAAGTTGATTCCTCCAGTTCCATTCTTCTTTCTCAAGATTGCTTTGGCTATTCGAGGTTTTTTGTATTTCCATACAAATCTTGAAATTATTTGTTCTAATTCTGTGAAAAATGTGGCTGGTAGCTTGACAGGGATTGCATTGAATTTGTAAATTGCTTTGGGTAGTATACTCATTTTCACTATATTGATTCTTCCAATCCATGAACATGGTATATTTCTCCATCTATTAGTGTCCTCTTTGATTTCTTTCATCAGTGTTTTATAGTTTTCTATATATAGGTCTTTAGTTTCTTTAGGTAGATATATTCCTAAGTATTTTATTCTTTTCGTTGCAATGGTGAATGGAATTGTTTCCTCAATTTCTTTTTCTACTTTCTCATTATTCGTGTATAGGAATGCAAGGGATTTCTGTGTGTTGATTTTATATCCTGCAACTTTACTATATTCATTGATGAGCTCTAGTAATTTTCTGGTGGAGTCTTTAGGGTTTTCCATGTAGAGGATCATGTCATCTGCAAACAGTGAGAATTTTACTTCTTCTTTTCCAGTTTGGATTCCTTTTATTTCTTTTTCTGCTCTGATTGCTGTGGCCAAAACTTCCAGAACTATGTTGAATAGTAGCGGTGAAAGTGGACACCCTTGTCTTGTTCCTGACTTTAGGGGAAATGCTTTCAATTTTTCACCATTGAGGATAATGTTTGCTGTGGGTTTGTCATATATAGCTTTTATTATGTTGAGGTATGTTCCTTCTATTCCTGCTTTCTGGAGAGTTTTTATCATAAATGGATGTTGAATTTTGTCAAAAGCCTTCTCTGCATCTATTGAGATAATCATATGTTTTTTATTTTTCAATTTGTTAATGTGGTGAATTACATTGATTGATTTGCGGATATTGAAGAATCCTTGCATCCCTGGGATAAAGCCCACTTGGTCATGGTGTATGATCTTTTTAATGTGTTGTTGGATTCTGATTGCTAGAATTTTGTTGAGGATTTTTGCATCTATGTTCATCAGTGATATTGGCCTGTAGTTTTCTTTTTTTGTGACATCTTTGTCAGGTTTTGGTATTAGGGTGATGGTGGCCTCATAGAATGAGTTTGGAAGTTTACCTTCCTCTGCAATTTTCTGGAAGAGTTTGAGGAGGGTAGGTGTTAGCTCTTCTCGAAATTTTTGGTAGAATTCAGCTGTGAAGCCGTCTGGACCTGGGCTTTTGTTTGCTGGAAGATTTCTGATTACCATTTCAATTTCCGTGCTTGTGATGGGTCTGTTAAGATTTTCTATTTCTTCCTGGTTCAGTTTTGGAAAATTGTACTTTTCTAAGAATTTGTCCATTTCTTCCACGTTGTCCATTTTATTGGCATACAACTGCTGATAGTAGTCTCTTATGATCCTTTGTATTTCTGTGTTGTCTGTTGTGATCTCTCCATTTTCATTTCTAATTTTATTGATTTGATTTTTCTCTCTTTGCTTCTTGATGAGTCTGGCTAATGGTTTGTCAATTTTATTTATCCTTTCAAAGAACCAGCTTTTGGCTTTGTTGATTTTTGCTATGGTCTCTTTTGTTTCTTTTGCATTTATTTCTGCCCTAATTTTTAAGATTTCTTTCCTTCTACTAACTCTGGGGTTCTCCAACTCTTCCTTTTCTAGTTGCTTTAGTTGCAGAGTTAGGTTATTTATTTGACTTTTTTCTTGTTTCTTGAGGTATGCCTGTATTGCTATGAACTTTCCTCTTAGCACTGCTTTTATAGTGTCCCACAGGTTTTCGGTTGTTGTGTTTTCATTTTCATTAGTTTCTATGCATATTTTGATTTCTTTTTTGATTTCTTCTGTGATTTGTTGGTTATTCAGCAGTGTGTTGTTCAGTCTCCATATGTTGGAATTTTTAATAGTTTTTCTCCTGTAATTGAGATCTAATCTTAATGCAGTATGGTCACAAAAGATGCTTGGAATGACTTCGATTTTTTTGAATTTATCAAGTTTAGATTTATGGCCCAGGATGTGATCTATCCTGGAGAAGGTTCCATGAGCACTTGAAAAAAAGGTGAAATTCATTGTTTTGGGGTGAAATGTCCTATAGATATCAATTAGGTCTAACTGATCTAATGTATCATTTAAAGTTTGCGTTTCTTTGTTAATTTTCTGTTTAGTTGATCTGTCCATAGGTGTGAGTGGGGTATTAAAGTCTCCCACTATTATTGTGTTATTGTTGATTTCCCCTTTCATACTTGTTAGCATTTGTCTTACATATTGCGGTGCTCCTATATTGGGTGCATATATATTTATAATTGTTATATCTTCTTCTTGGATTGTTCCTTTGATCATTATGTAGTGGCCTTCTTTGTCTCTTTTCACAGCCTTTGTTTTAAAGTCTGTTTTATCGGATATGAGTATTGCCACTCCTGCTTTCTTTTGGTCTCTATTTGCGTGGTATATCTTTTTCCAGCCCTTCACTTTCAGTCTGTATGTGTCCCTTGTTTTGAGGTGGGTCTCTTGTAAGCAGCATATAGAGGGGTCTTGTTTTTGTATCCATTCAGCCAATCTTTGTCTTTTGGTTGGGGCATTCAACCCATTTACGTTTAAGGTAATTATTGATAAGTATGATCCCGTTACCATTTACTTTATTGTTTTGGGTTCAGGTTTATACACCCTTTTCATGTTTCCTGTCTAGAGAATATCCTTTAGAATTTGTTGGAGAGCTGGTTTGGTGGTGCTGAATTCTCTCAGCTTTTGTTTGTCCGTAAAGCTTTTGATTTCTCCTTCGTATTTGAATGAGATCCTTGCTGGGTACAGTAATCTGGGCTGTAGGTTATTGTCTTTCATCACTTTAAGTATGTCTTGCCATTCCCTCATGGCCTGAAGAGTTTCTATTGAAATATCAGCTGTTATCCTTATGGGAATCCCCTTGTGTGTTATTTGTTGTTTTTCCCTTGCTGCTTTTAATATTTGTTCTTTGTGTTTGATCTTTGTTAATTTGATTAATATGTGTCTTGGGGTGTTTCGCCTTGGGTTTATCCTATTTGGAACTCTCTGTGTTTCTTGGACTTGGGTGATTATTTCCTTCCCCATTTTAGGGAAGTTTTCAACTATTATCTCCTCGAGGATTTTTTCATGATCTTTCTTTCTGTCTTCTTCTTCTGGGACTCCTATAATTCGAATGTTGGAGCGTTTCATATTGTCCTGGAGGTCTCTGAGATTGTCCTCGTTTCTTTTAATTCGTTTTTCTTGTTTCTTCTCTGATTCATTTATTTCTACCATTCTATCTTCTATTTCACTAATCCTATCTTCTGCCTCCGTTATTCTACTAATTGTTGCCTCCAGAGTGTTTCTGATCTCATTTATTGCGTTATTCATTATATTTTGACTCTTTTTTATTTCTTCTAGGTCCTTGTTAAACCTTTCTTGCATCTTCTCAATCCTTGTCTCTAGCCTATTTATCTGTGATTCCATTTTGATTTCAAGATTTTGGATCATTTTCACTATCAATATTTGTAATTCCTTCTCCGGTAGATTCCCTACTTCTTCCACTTTTGTTTGGTTTGGTGGGCAACTCTCCTGTTCCTTTACCTGCTGTGTATTCCTCTGTCTCTTCATCTTGGTTATATTGCTGCGTTTGGGGTGGCCTTTTTATATTCTGGTAATTTGTGGAGTTCTCTTTATTATGGAGCTTCCTCACTTTGGGTGGGGTTCTATCAGTGGCTTGTCAAGGTTTCCTGGATAGGGAGGCTTGTGTTGGAGTTTTGGTGGGTGGAGCTGGGTTTCTTCTCTCTGGAGTGCAGTGGAGTGACCCGTAATGGGTTACGAGACATCAAAGGTTTTGGGATAATTTTGAGCTGCCTGTATATTGAAGCTCAGGGGAGTGTTCCTGTGTTGCTGGAGAATTTGCGTGGTATGTCTTGTTTTGGAACTTGTTGGCCCTTGGGTGGAGCTTGGTTTCGGTGTAGGTATGAAGGCATTAGATGGGCTCCTATTGCTTAATGTTTCCTGAATTCAAGAGTTCTCTAATGTTTTCAGGCTTTGGATTTAAGCCTCCTGCTTCTGGTTTTCAGTTTTATTTTTACAGTAGCCTCTAGACTTCTCCATCTATACAGCACCGATGATAAAACATCTAGGTTAAAGATGAAAAGTTTCTCCACATTGGGGGACACTCAGAGAGGTTCACTGAGTTATAAGGAGAAGAGAAGATGGAGGAGGTAGTTAGAGGTAACTGGAATGAGATGCGGTGAGATCAAAAGAGAAGAGAGCAAGCTAGCCAGTAGTCACTTCCTTATGTGCGCTCTATAGTCTGGACTGCTAGAGGTATTTACAGAGTTATACGGGGAAGAGGAGACGGAGGAAGTAGACAGAGGTGACCAGGAGGATCAGAGAGAGGAATGAGTAGGAGAGAGACAAATCCTGCCAGTAACCTGTTCCTTAGGTGTTCTCCACCGTCTGGAACACACAGAGATTCACAGAGTTGGATAGAGGAGAGATGGGGGAGAAAAGAGACAGAGGCCACCTGGTGGAGAAAAAGGAGAGTCCAGAGGAGGAGAGAGTGGTCAAGCCAGTAGTCTCGCTCTCAGGTAAACTGGGGTAGTGAAGTTTGGGTTTTTAAATGTACAAAATTGACAACAAAAACCTAAGAGCAAAGATTAAAAATCTAGAGTAGAGGTTGGATTTTCCAAGATACAATATTAAAGAGAAGCAGAAAGAAAAAGGAAGAAAGAAAATAAATAAATAAAAAAGATAGAAAAAGAATTATTAAAAAACAAACAAACAAACAAACAATAAAAAAAAAAAAACAAAAAAAAACCCCATCAACAACCATCCAAAGACTGTATATGGTGTTTGCCTTAAAAAAAAAAAAGTCTTAAAAAAAAATATATATAGTAATAATAGGTTATAGAAATAAAAATTAGAGGAGAAATAGAAGACTTAACAATTTAAAAAAAAGTTAGGAAAAAAAGCAAAAAAAAAAAAGGAATGATTTTTAAAAATATTAAAAATATATCTGGCCCTTTCTGGTGTTATGGGCCGTGTGGGATCACTTCCAAGGTGGTTCCCTCTGTTTAACTTCTTCTGTTTGCTGGCTTTTTAGGCTCACTAGTTCAGTCGCGCTGTGGGGAGGGGGGATGCTGCAAACAAATAGCACTGTCGTGTGCACACAGTATCTCTGCCCCGCTTGACCTGTCCCTTCTTGCGGCGCACAAACCGCTCCGGCTCTAGGATGCTCAGCCGGGAACCGTCTGGGGCCGGCCCTAGGCTGCGTGCACTTCCCCGGTCCAAGCCGCTCAGGTTCGGCGCTCAGGCAGCCCTCAGAGGCACAGATTCGGCTGGAACTGCGCTTTGTGCCCTTCCCAGGTCCGAGTAGCTCAGGAGTTTGGCGAGCGCGATCGCCGCGGCTTGTCACCTTTTCTGCCGCTGCAGCTCAGCTTTCTGGGTGGACCGCTGGCGCACCCCGTGCAGTAGATTGTGACTGTCCAGCACCCCCAGAAGTCTTAGCAAAGGAGCCTGCTTGCAGTTAGGTAAGTAAAGTCTCTCCGGGTCTGCAATTGCCCCTTTCCAGTCCTTACGGCTCTGGCTGCCTGTCCCCGGCGGGGGATGGTCGTTGCCGTTCCGTCCTTTGTTCTGTGCTCGGTCCTGGCGGTGTCTTATGTTCGAGCTTTTCGCGTGGTAGCTATCCCACAGTCTGGTTTGCTAGCCCAAGTTAGATCGTTCTGGTTGCGCGTGGGGCGTTCCTGCCGGATTCTTACAAAGCTCTGCAGCCCGCGCCTCCCGCGCCTCCCTGCCCTGCCCCCTCTTCCCAATGGTGGATGCAGGCGTCTGCGCTGCTTTTCCGCTGGGGGAGTTACTGTTGGGCTTGTAATCTGTTGGTTTTAATTATTTATCTATTTTTCCTTCCTGTTATGTTGCCCTCTGTGTTTCCAAGGCTCGCCACAGACTCGGCAGGGAGAGTGTTTCCTGGTGTTTGGAAACCTCTCTTCTTAAAATTACCTTCCCGGGACGGGCTTCCCTTCCCGGGACGGAGCTCCCTCCCCACCTCCTTTGTCTCCTTTTTCGTCTTTTATATTTTTTCCTACCTGTTTTTGAAGACAATGGTCTGCTTTTCTGGTTGCCTGATGTCCTCTGCCAGCCTACAGAAGCTGTTTTGTGGAGTTTGCTCGGCGTTGAAATGTTCTTTTGAGGAATTTGTGAGGGAGAAAGCGGTCATCCCATCCTATTCCTCCGCCATCTTTCCCTCCAGCCTCTTTTTTTTTTTTTTTTTAATGTAGTCTGTTCTCTCTCTCACACACACACAAACACACCAGAAATAGGAGCCGTCTTGGGGGCACCCATTGGGCATATCTTTGCAAACTTAATCCTAACGATACTAATCTAGTTACCTAAGAGCAGGAAAAGGAATAAATGTTACAACAGATTAGAATTTCTCTTCTCTAGATATGTTGAACTGGGAACCAAATTAGTGAAAATCACTTGGAATAAAATCAGTTTCTCCAAAGGGCTATGCAAGTCTTTGTGAAAAAGTACACCAAGATGTTATTTGGGATAAACCCAAGGTAGGGAACCTTGCAGGGTGTGGAAGAAGATTTATTTATTATAATCTCTTTTAACTAGAAAGACAGAAGGAGGTGAGGCACTTATTGTGTGCCCACTGAATGCTAGGCATTGCATCTTGTGTTCACAGGTGCAATCCTCTATTTCAAAACTACCTGTCAACCTTCACGAACCCTTTTGAGGCAGATGCTATGATTCCTGTTTGAAAGTCAGGAAGAGACTCTCAGAAGAACGAGGACCTACGTGGGCAAGAGCAAGGAGCTGGAGTCCCTGTAACACGTGACTCTGCGTCCCGCAGCGAGAAGTTCAGACAACACTGAGCATGCGTCAAGGGTGAGCACAGATGTCAGTTCAGGATGGGGGCCCTCGGTGCAGACACAACTGGGTTCAGATTCATTTACAAGCTCTACAGCATGGGGGATTCACTTATTCTCTCAAATGCTCGTCTTCTTCGTGTTCAAAATGGAACTGAGGTTTATTTTAAGGATTGGAAATATGCATTCAAAACAGTGCCTAACAGAGTAAGTGCCTTTATTAAGATAAATGTGTGAAGCTTATCATGACTCCACTGTCACCATCATGTTGAGGATTTTTTTCCTCCTGCTGTATAAGCTACAGTTTACTGCACTGGCCTCTGAGATTTCTGATTTAAGTCTTGGTTCCACTGAAATGGTAATAAAGAGGCTTTGCTGGGCCCAAGAACGTCATAAAAAGAAATTGTGTCTGTCCCTTACGGTTTTGTGACATGTCTGATAACTCAGACTTATTTCTATTGAAAGCTGTCTGAGTTGAATATTTTCACAGATTTTATTTTACTGTGCCTGCCAGTAACTTCTGGTGCTGTGCTATTTAGTCAAAAAGGCAAAGAAAAAATAAACCAAGGGACAAAACAACAAATATTTATGCTTCCATGGCTAAAAGTTCAATAGAAGTAGCCTAAACAAATACTTTTCTTCTTTTTATTGATAAGCCTAAACTTGTATTTTGAATAAGATCACTACAAAGTTATGTTAGTATCTACGTTCAATTTACCATGCATATTTCATTTCAAAACAGAAACTAGGTTTTGCCCACACTCTTGTACCCCTTGATGGTTCAGACAGTAAAGAATTCACCTGCAATGCAGGAGATGTGGGTTGCATCTCCGGGTCAGAAAGAGCCCCTGGAGAAGGAGATGGCAACCCACTCCAGTGTTCTTGCCTGGAGAATTCCACGGACAGAGGAGCCTGGCGGGCTACAGTCCTTGGGATTGCAGAGTTGAACACAATTGAGCACAGCACACAGCTACAGCGATACGATTTACATCAAATTGAATAGAATGACTCTTGGAAAGGAGTTTGAGATCTCAGATTCCACTGTTCCTCCCAGATTCCTTCATCCTCATCAGTACTCAAGAAGGACCAGGGTGGGGAGACGGGGTGTGGCCCACACAGCGCACACGGTTCCCTGCCCCCAGGAAGCCTCACTGTGTCTCAGAGTGAAGGCTGTGCCCTCAGTCAGAACCCGTCGGGCCCGTACTGTTCCCATCTCAGTTTAAAGTTGTGCCCTGCCTCTGCTGGGTCCTAGGGAGGTGCCCCCTGCTCCCGCCTGCCACAGCATCTCCTCCTTGAACCAGCCCGGTGGTCTCACATTCACGATGGACAGACCACCCCTCCCGACACTCAGGGGCACCTCGACCATAACACAGGCTCCTATGCACGGTGCTCGCGTCGCAAGACATCCGTTCCCATGCGTGTTACGTGCTGACTCCTCCCGTGTGGGGGGCAGGGCGTCTTAGTACTTGCACATCACTGCCGGAGCTCACTTTCAGTCACATCTCAGGGGCTCTGGGCGGTTGGGAGGGCAGAGGGCTGAGGAGCAGGGAGGGCAGCAGAGGAAGGGAACCGGTGATGGAGCGTCTGTGGCCCCCGGGCTGAGCTGGAGCACAGGTGACAGCCGTAGGGGCAAGGGTCCCCTGGGGCGCATCCGACTCTGGCTCAGGCAGAGCTGGCCCCACGTGCGCCACCGGGGTCCAGTCACAGCACACGCGACAGGGGAGGATGCTCCTGGGGCCTCTGCCGGCAGCTGCAGGGCTGAACCCAAAAAGAAGGAGTAAACGGTTGTGCCTCTCAATACAGTGAAAGTGAAGGTCGCTGTCATGTCCAACTCTTTGCGACCCCGTGGACTATACAGTCCATGGAAATCTCCAGGCCAAATACTGGAGTGGGTAGCCTTTCCCTGCTCGAGGGGATCTTCCCAACCCAGGGATCAAACCCAGGTCACCTTCATTGCAGGCGTGAGCCACACGGGAAAGCCCAAGAATACTCGAGTGGGTAGCCTATCCTTTCTCCAGGGGATCTCCCCTGACCCAGGAATCAGGGGTATCCTGCATTGCAGGCGGATCCTTTACCAGCTGAGCCATGAGGGAAGCCCGTGTCTCTCAATAAGGAGATGGTTGGAACTCGTTGGTAAGGCTCTTGCAAAATGTGACTTCTTTGCACACTGTCTGTTTACACCTCTGCTCGTGTTGGCACGCGTTGCTGTCAAAGCCCTCTTGGCTCCACCACCCAGCACAGTGAGGCTGTGCACGCAGGGCAGGTTCTCTGCAGCGGCACCAGCAGCGTCTCATTTCCACCCCTCACTGCTTCCACCCGTGGGCTTATCTTATCACCTGTAAGCCATACCCCTATCACAGCGATCAGAAATAAATGTGAGTACTTTCAGATTCTGGTTGAAATGGAGGCATTTTCCTGCGCCTCAAGCACTCACTGTTTAAAAAAAAAAATTATTTATTTTAATTGGAGGCTAATTACTTTAAAATACTGTGGTGGTTTTTGCCATACATTGACATGAGTCAGCCATGGGTGTACATGTGTCCCCTATCCTGAACCCTCCTCCCACCTCCCTCCCCATCCCATACCTCAGGGTCATCCCAGTGCACCGGCCCTGAGCGCCCTGTCTCATGCATCGAACCTGGCCTGGCGATCTATTTCACATGTGGTAGTATACATGTTTCCATGCTGCTCTCTCGCTTTTGACAGGCTTTCTGGGGCTGTGTGCCATGTCCAGCTGTGGGCGCAGCAGGTCTGTGGACAGTATCCCACAGGTGCATCCACGAGGCGGGCGAGGTGCTGATGGCAGAGGCCAGGGAGGGTCAAGAAAGGCCTCCAAGAGAGACGCGCAGGGTGAGTCCCAGATCACAGGAGAGTCAGGACAGAGGCCACAGGCGGTCACAGAAACGCTGGTCCCCATGAGGGGTGGGGAGAGCGGCAAGGAGACTGCGCGGCTGGGGCTGGTGCGTTTAGGGAGAGGCGGGGTGACCCTTGGTCAGAAATAGGGAGGCAGGCGGTGCCCACAGGGTGCAGGGTTTCTAAGCTGAGTGAGGATGGAGTTCTCCATCCTATGAGTGGCAGTGGGGCCTGAACGCCTCCCCTCTTTAGAAAGCCCGCAGGAACCTGGGCCACCCACCCTTTCGACTCTTTGTGCTGTCTTCCATTTTCCCTGGCGATTCTAACCTCCTATAAAATATAAACTATATGTTACTAGGTGCCTAGGTATTCATGAAGGTTTCATGAGCAGTTTCTGTGTCATGAAACTCATCAGCTATTTTTTAATTTATGTTGACCTTTGAAGAATTAACCAATAAAGTGGTTTAAGACCTTTGAGGGGAAATATTAATATAATGCTATCTGATGTATTCAGCAGAGATGGTACATCTCAGAACAGTACACTTTCTGTCTACTTGCTCTAGCAAGCAGCATTTAAAGTTGAGTGTTAATTGTTTGGCTTAAAAGTGTAATTTATTTTTCACTGCTGAATTAGCAATACTTAGGCATATTATGCATGCTTTAGTAAAGAGAGCAGATTAGCTAAGCTTTAGCACATGAATCTGAGAGGTTTGTGTTTGAAATTGAATGTGAACACAGAAGTGAGCCAACCTGTAACAAAGATGGGGCTTGTCATTACATAAATTAAGCATCTGTTTTGTGCTTTGCTGAAATTATTGAGTTTTATTCATAAAATATTTACACACTGTATTTAATAGCTGTTATTGCTCTTTGCCAACAGAATGAATTTTCTAATCTCAGGAAGCAAATGTGTCCCCAGCTTGTTCAATGTAACCCTCAATGTCCATATGTTCAATTTATTTTTGAATGGTTCATGAACATGGAGACATTTTCTTTTTCTTTTTCTTTTTTTTATGGTGGTGATTTAGGGATCAGTACAGCTGTAAATGGAAAGTTAGATGCATTTTTAAATATATTTATTAATTTTTGGTAGAAGAGTTAGAGGAAAGGTTACTTGTGAAATCTGCAGCGTCTTTTCCCAGCTTTCAGGGATTCCGTGAACCTCCGGTAATTACGTGCTCTGTTGTACGTTAACAATGCTTAAGCACATCTGAAAACCTTCAGAGGGCCAAGCACTTAAGAATTTCTTCAAATCATTTGTTGTTTTATTAGCTTCGGTTTCCGCATAGGGAGAACAACACAGTGATGAGCGCTGATCACAACGAGCAGCTCACGTTGGCCTTCAGTGGGTGAACCCACCATCACTTCCACGTGCGATTTCTCAGGGGTGCTGTGGGGGAAGGGAGACGGGGCTGCCTCAACTCCTCAGAAACTGTAGCAAATCCTCACTGTAGAATATCCTATGATTTTACTCATAGCTTTATTTCACTCTGGGAATGTCTATGTAAACAAATATATAAACTTTAATAACACAACTGATACTATATGTAAAAATGACTATAAATTCAGAAGGTGGAACATACTCCTGGCTGAGTGATTATTAAAGGAGATGAAATGGCATTTGAATTTCTTTTTCCCCCTGCTGCTGCTAAGTCACTTCAGCCATGTCCGACTCTGTGCGACCCCATAGACGGCAGCCCACCAGGCTCCCCCATTCCTGGGATCCTCCAGGCAAGAACACTGGAGTGGGTTGCCCCTAGGGGCTGTCAAACTTTGAACACCTAGGATATTTTAACCAGAAAGGCTGAAAATATTGCCAAATGATTCTGGAACTGGGCTCCGGAAGGCAGCCGCTGTAATTCTGATTCACACACAGCTTGTGCAAACTTGGTAAGTTACACAACCTTTCTAAACCTTGATTTATTCGTCTGTACAATGGGAGTCTTTATAATGATCTTAGAGAGTTGCTGTGGGTAAAGGATAACCTGGATTTCAGGGTCTAATGAGAAGTCTCAGGAATATTTGTAATCTGTAATAAATGACACAATAATGGCAAACTTGATAAAGTTCACAGATACAAGCACAATCGCCGGCTTCCATGGTGGCTCGGTGGTAAGGAAATCAGCCGCCGACACAGGAGATGCAGGGGACACGGGTTTGACCTCTGGGCTGGGAAGACCCGTTGGAGAAGGGAATGGCAACCTGCTCCAGTGCTGCTGCCTGAGAAGTCCCATGGGAGGAGGGGCCTGGTGGGCTACAGTCCCTGGAGTCGCAAAGACTCAGACACGACTTAGTGACTAAAAAGCAAGAAACACACACATAAACACCAAAGTCTGTCTCACCCCAATTTTTGTAGAAAGTCTCTTCTGAAAAATATGTAAAATCAATACCAAGCCACTAATGCCCTAAACACAGCTTCTGCCACCCTCCTGTCCATCTATCTAGTCATCTCCATGTCAGTGCAAACTTGGGCAAGAGACGGGGACTAAACACAGGGCTCAGTGTGGTCAGGGGTCTCAGATCAAGAGAAGCATCAGAGGCTGGGGGGTGGGATGTGGACCAGCTTTGAGGGAATAGGCACGCATTTCTTCTTCATAAAATGAATGGTAAACTGCTTGTAATTCTCCGAATACTAAAGACAATTCTGGAGATAAGTGGGTTTTATCAGATTAACTCCTTTGCCAGCCACAGTTATAAACTCTGGACAAATTATGTACAGAATCAACTATTTAAAGGCTCTTAAGTGTTGAAACTCCAGTACTTTGTCCACCTCATGCGAAGAGTTGACTCATTGGAAAAGACTCTGATGCTGGGAGGGATTGGGGGCAGGAGGAGAAGGGGACGACAGAGGATGAGATGGCTGGATGGCATCACCAACTCAATGGACGAGAGTATGAGTGAAGTCCGGGAGTTGGTGATGGACAGGGAGGCCTGGCGTGCTGCGACTCATGGGGTCACAAAGAGTTGGACACGCCTGAGCGACTGAACTGAACTGAATTGAACTGAAGTGTTACCCCAAACAGCAGGAACTGAAGAGACCTGTGGCATTGAAAGAAGCAAACCACAGAAAGGAGATCCATGATTTTCCGTCTTCCCTGTGGGACACACACCAGGTTTTCTAGCTCCTAGAGGACGGAGTCCAAGCAGGAGACTGCACCTTAGACCTAGGAGTTGGGAGTTACATTTGAGGGAATCCAGAGCTGCTGATCTGAAGAGGAGGAATCCCAGCAAGGAGGAAGAAGCCAGCCCCTAACTGAGGGCAGACTTCTGTCAAGTCCCTGCTGACTCCTGAACTGCATGGGCAAGGGATAAGATCTTCATGGTTTTGTGTTAAAGTATCCTCCAGGTGGCTCAAAAGTCAGAGGAAATCTTTAGGAGCTGATTGTCAGGGGGAGCCAGAGCTTCAGCCCTGGCCAAATTTTAGGAATCTGCTAAATATTTCAGATTTTCCATTAGATCCCAAAGAGAGTTAAGACCTATGAGTAAGACCATGCTCTGGGACCGAGATGCTAAGATGTTAAGACAAAGAGGTAAATCAGAATAGACCTACTGAAATAAACTGCAAAAACAACCCACTTGCAAGTGATAAGAGATCCACCGATATTTAATTGCTTGCTAGTTCATTTCAGTTCAGTCGCTCAGTCGTGTCCGACTCTTTGCGACCCCATGAATCGCAGCACACCAGGTCTCCCTGTCCATCACCAACTCCCGGAGTTCACTCAGACTCGCGTCCATTTTAAAGAAAGATAACAGAATCTAGAGTCCTTACAAAGTATCATTTGCAATACCTAGTACACAATGAAAACAAGCAAATTAATTAACTAAACTAAATAAATCGAAACATGAAATTCATAGTGAAGGGAAAAGGCAGTCAATATTTACAGATCTATCAATCTCCCAGATTTTGGAATTGATGAATAACAACCCTAAAATACCTATGCTAGATTTAATAAGGAGACTACATAAAAAGTGAGTAAAAAGATAAAATAAGTGTCATAATGGAAAATTTAAGAAGAGATATGAGAGATATAAGAATTATAAATTGGAAAACAGGAGATGCTAATGGCAAGCCACTTCAGTATTCTTGCCTTAAGAACCCCATGAACAGTATGAAAAGGCAAAATGATAGGATACCAAAAGAGGAACTCCCCAGGTCATTAGGTGCCCAATATGCTACTGGAGATCAGTGGAGAAATAACTCCAGAAAGAATGAAGGGATGGAGCCAAAGCAAAAACAATACCCAGCTGTGGATGTGACTGGTGATAGAAGTAAGATCCAATGTTGTAAAGAGCAATATTGCATAGGAACCTGGAATGTCAGGTCCATGAATCAAGGCAAACTGAAAGTGGTCAAACAAGAGATGGGAAGGGTGAACGTGGATATTCTAGGAATCAGTGAACTAAAGTGGACTGGAATGGGTGAATTTAACTCAGATGACGATTATATCTACTACTGTGGGCAGGAATCCCTCAGAAGAAATGGAGTAGCCATCATGGTCAACAAAAGAAGCAGAAATACAGTACTTGGATGCAATCTCAAAAACAACAGAATGATCTCTGTTCGTCTCCAAGGCAAACCATTCAATAACAGTTATCCAAGTCTATGCCCCAACAGGTAACGCTGAAGAAACTGAAGTTGAACGGTTTTATGAAGACCTACAAGACCTTTTAGAACACATACCCCCAAAAGATGTCCTTTTCATTATACGGGACTGGAATGCAAAAGTAGGAAGTCAAGAAACACCTGGAATAACAGGCAAATTTGGCCTTGGAATGCGGAATGAAGCAGGGCAAAGACTAATAGAGTTTTGCCAAGAAAATGCACTGGTCATAGCAAACACCCTCTTCCAACAACACAAGAGAAGACTCTACACATGGACATCACCAGATGGTCAATACCGAAATCAGATTGATTATATTCTTTGCAGCCAAAGATGGAGACACGCTATACAGTCAACAAAAACAAGACCAGGAGCTGACTGTGGCTCAGATCATGAACTCCTTATTGCCAAATTCAGACTCAAATTGAAGAAAGTAGGGAAAACCGCTAGACCATTCAGGTATGACCTAAATCAAATCCCTTATGATTATACAGTAGAAGTGAGAAATAGATTTAAGGGCCTAGATTTGATAGACAGAGTGCCTGATGAACTATGGAATGAGGTTCATGACATTGTACAGGAGACAGGGATCAAGACCATCCCCATGGAAAAGAAATGCCAAAAAGCAAAATGGTTGTCTGGGGAAGCCTTACAAATAGCTGTGAAAAGAAGAGAAGCAAAAAGCAAAGGAGAAAAGGAAAGATATAAGCATCTGAATGCAGAGTTCCAGAGAATAGCAAGCAGAGATAAGAAAGCCTTCTTCAGTGATCAATGCAAAGAAATAGAGGAAAAGAACAGAATGGGAAAGACTAGAGATGTCTTCAAGAAAATTAAAGATACCAAGGAAACATTTCATGCAAAGATGGGCTCAATAAAGGACAGAAATGGTCTGGACCTAACAGAAGCAGAAGATATTAAGAAGAGGTGGCAAGAATACACAGAAGAACTGTACAAAAAAGATCTTCACAACCCAGATAATCATGATGGTGTGATCACTAATCTAGAGCCAGACATCTTGGAATGTGAAGTCAAGTGGGCCTTAGAAAGCATCACTACGAACAAAGCTAGTGGAGGTGATGGAATTCCAGTTGAGCTCTTTCAAATCCTGAAACATGATGCTGTGAAAGTGCTGCACTCAATATGCCAGCAAATTTGGAAAACTCAGCAGTGGCCACAGGACTGGAAAAGGTCAGTTTTCATTCCAATTCCAAACAAAGGCAATGCCGAAGAGTGCTCAAACTACCACACAATTGCACTCATCTCACATGCTAATAAAGTAATGCTCAAAATTCTCCAAGCCAGGCTTCAGCAATACGTGAACCGTGAACTCCCTGATGTTCAAGCTGGTTTTAGAAAAGGCAGAGGAACCAGAGATCAAATTGCCAACATCTGCTGGATCATGGAAAAAGCAAGAGAGTTCCAGAAAAACATCTATTTCTGCTTTATTGACTATGCCAAAGCCTTTGACTGTGTGGATCGCAATAAACTGTGGAAAATTCTGAAAGAGATGGGAATCCCAGACCACCTGACCTGCCTCTTGAGAAATCTGTATGCAGGTCAGGAAGCAACAGTTAGAACTGGACATGGAACAACAGACTGGTTCCAAATAGGAAAAGGAGTACGTCAAGGCTGTATATTGTCACCCTGCTGATTTAACTTATGTGCAGAGTACATCATGAGAAACGCTGGACTGGAAGAAACACAAGCTGGAATCAAGATTGCCGGGAGAAATATCAATAACCTCAGATATGCAGATGACACCACCTTTATGGTAGAAAGTGAAGAGGAGCTAAAAAGCCCCTTGATGAAAGTGAAAGAGGAGAGTGAAAAAGTTGGCTTAATGCTCAACATTCAGAAAACAAAGATCATGGCATCCGGTCCCATCACTTCATGGGAAATAGATGGGGAAACAGTGTCAGACTTTATTTTGGGGGGCTCCAAAAATCACTGCAGATGATGACTGCAGCCATGCAATTAAAAGACGCTTACTCCTTGGAAGAAAAGTTCTGACCAACCTAGATAGTATATTCAAAAGCAGAGACATTACTTTGCTGACTAAGGTCCGTCTAGTCAAGGCTATGGTTTTTCCTGTGGTCATGTATGGATGTGAGAGTTGGACTGTGAAGAAAGCTGAGCCCCGAAGAATTTATGCTTTTGAACTGTGGTGTTGGAGAAGACTCTTGAGAGTCCCTTGGACTGCAAGGAGATCCAACCAGTCCATTCTGAAGGAGATCAACCTGGGATTTCTTTGGAAGGAATGATGCTAAATCTGAAGCTCCAGTACTTCAGCCACCTCATGCGAAGAGTTGACTCATTGGAAAAGACTGTGATGCTGGGAGGGGTTGGGGGCAAGAGGAGAAGGGGACGACAGAGGATGAGATGGCTGGATGGCATCACTGACTCAATGGACGAGAGTCTGAGTGAACTCTGGGAGTTGGTGATGGACAGGGAGGCCTGGCGTGCTGTGATTCATAGGGTCGCAAAGAGTCGGACACAACTGAGCGACTGAACTGAACTGAACTAAAAAAATATAATGCTTGAAATACAAAATTCTTTAGATGGATCAACAGAAGGTGAAACACAACTGAAGGATGAATCAGTGAACTTGAAGACAGATGAGTGGACAGTATCCAACCCAACCACAGGGAGAAGAGAGACCAAAGCAGCACAGACAATGACCACAATGACAAGACCCTAGAGCTTACTGACCTTGGGGACAGCCAGAATGGAGGAAACTTTTTCAAATCATGAAAATCAACACTGCCAACTTAGAATCTAATGTCTACCATACACGTATTTCAAATATTCAGCAAAACTGAGACATTTTCACATATGCAAACTTGTAGAATTTGTTGTCAGCAGCCCTAAAATGTAAGAAGTACTTCAGAAAATTCTTCTGTCAGAAGCAAAACAATGTCATGTTAAAATAAAGAGTTACAAGAATGATTGGATATTATAAACTGGATATTATAAACGTATGTGTAAACATAAAGAAATGTTTTCTTAAGTCTTTCTTTCCTTTTAAATGTCATTTAAAAGTAAAGTGATTCCTTAAAGCAAATAATGGCAACCCATTCCAGTTTTCTTGCCTGGAGAACCCCATGGACAGAGGAGCCTGGTGAGCTACAGTCCATGGGGTTGCAAAGAATCAGACATGACTGAGCAACTAACACACAAAGTAAATAATAAAAACTAAAAGAATATAGTTTGAAGCCTGTAACAAATGTAAAGTTGAGATATATCACAATGCTATGTGTACCACAAAAGGTGGCCATGTTGTAAGACTCTTACATCAAATGTATGCTGGTTCATTTGGCAGTGACCACCCTGGTTATTTAACTTATACGCAGAGTACATCATGAGAAATGCTGAGCTGGAAGAAGCACAAGCTGGAATCAAGATTGCCGGGAGAAATATCAATAACCTCAGATATGCAGATGATACCATCCTTATGGCAGAAAGTGAAGAGGAGCTAAAAAGCCTCTTGATGAAAGTCAAAGAGGAGAGCAAAAAAGTTGGCTTAAAGCTCAACATTCAGAAAATGAAGATCATGGCATCCGGTCCCATCACTTCATGGGAAATAGATGGGGAAACAGTGGAAACAGTGTCAGACTTTATTTTGGGGGCTCCAAAATCACTGCGGATGGTAATTGCAGCCATGCAATTAAAAGACGCTTACTCCTTGGAAGAAAAGTTCTGACCAACCTAGATAGTATATTCAAAAGCAGAGACATTACTTTGCCAACAAAGGTCTGTCTAGTCAAGGCTATGGTTTTTCCTGTGGTCATGTATGGATGTGAGAGTTGGACTGTGAAGAAAGCTGAGCCCCGAAGAATTTATGCTTTTGAACTGTGGTGTTGGAGAAGACTCTTGAGAGTCCCTTGGACAGCAAGGAGATCCAACCAGTCCATTCTGAAAGAGATCAGCCCTGGGATTTCTTTGGAAGGACTGATGCTAAAGCTGAAACTCCAGTACTTTGGCCACCTCATGCGAAGAGTTGACTCTGATGCTGGGAGGGATTGGGGGCAGGAGGAAAAGGGGAGGACAGAGGATGAGATGGCTGGATGGCATCACTGACTCGATGGACGTGAGTCTGAGTGAACTCTGGGAGTTGGTGATGGACAGGGAGGCCTGGCATGCTGCGATTCATGGGGTCTCAAAGAGTCGGACAAGACTGAGCAACTGAACTGAACTGAACTGATGGCAAGTAAGCTTCATCCCCAAAGCAACCACTTAAAAAAGGACAATAATAGCTAAAACAAAATTCAGTACTAAAAATTACTTGATTATCTGAAAAGAAGGCAGAAAAGGAACAATCAGGGACCAAAAGAAAACAAATACGAAGTTGGTAAGATTAAATCCAATCCAATCAAGTATCACACTAAATGTTAACAAACCGGATATTAGAGTTAAAGGAAGTGATTGTCAGGATAGATAAGAAAGCAAGACCAAACTATGTGTTATTTATAGGAGGCACACTTTAAGATGCAAAAATGCCAAGAGTGAAAATATGGAGTATTTTACTCTGTAAATACTTAGTATAATGAAACTGGGGTAGCTATACTAACATCCAGGTAAAAAAGGGGTCAAGAAAATATATTTATTTTTAAAGATAAAATCTGACTACACCAAGAAGATATAATAAGATAACATCAGTGCTTCAAACATTTGCAGCAAAATAGAGTTAAATGAAAGTGAAAGTGAAGTCGCTCAGTCGTGTCCAACTCTTTGCGGCTCCGTGGACTGTAGCCCACCAGGCGTCTCTGTCCATGGGATTCTCCAGGAAGAATACTGGAGTGGGTTGCCATTTCCTTCTCCAAGAATTAAATGAAGAAGTAGACAAACCCTCAGTTACAGTTGAAGATTTTAATACCTCTTTCTTCATAATTAAAACAAGTAAACAGACAAAATCATTAAGCATATAGACGACATCACTGTGAACAAAGTTGGCCTAATTGATGTAAATAGACTCCCACTCAGCAATGGCAAGTACACAATATTTTCAAGTGAATTAGAACATATGCTGATATAGACCATATATGATGACATAAAGTGAAGCTCAATAAACGTAAAGGGGTTGAAAGCATAGAGTCTGACCTCAACAGAATTATAATAGAAAACAAAAGTGAAATATTTTTTAAATCACCAACCATTTGAAAATTAAGCAAGACACTTCTAAGAAATATAAAAATTCAACAAAATCTCAAGCAATTAGGACATATTTTGAGCTAAATAATAATGAAAAACAGTATATCCAAATTTGCAATATCAATAGCAATTTGTAAAGGAAAGTTCATCTTTCCAAAGAGTTCTATTATAAAGAATAGGTTTAAAATCTAAGATGTATCGTCAGGAGTCATAACAGAAAGAGAAATTAAACAACAACTACAAAATGCTGAAGAAAGAATGTGATACAGAATATACGGAATACGCGTGCTTAGTCGCTTACTCATGTCCCACTCTGGGACCCTTGGACTGTAGCCTCCAGGCTCCTCTGTCCACGGGGATTCTCCAGGCAAGAATACTGGAGTGGGTTGTCATGACCTCCTCCAGAGGATCTTCCCAACCCAGGGATCAAACCCAGGTCTCCAGTATTGCAGGTGCATTCTTTACCAGCTGAGCCACCATGGAATCCCATACAGAATATAATGAAGTAGAAAATAAAAACGGAGAAAAGTTGCTTTTGAATAAGGCAAACGTTGTTTTTGAAAAAATGAAAACTGATAAAACTTTAGCTAGACTAGTGAAGAAAAATGAGATTACACATTTCTCAAACTGTGTTCATCAACTGGGTTTCCAAGAAGTTAACATATTTTTCCTGAATAAAATGACCACTTAACCCAGAAATGCTGTTTAAATAATAAGATTTCTCTACCCTAGGTCCTCAGAGCTTTCCTTGTTTTGAAAAAGGGGGTGTCCGATCACCCCACAGACAGAAGATCCCTTTGATTTGAATGTAATAGGCATCCTCCTGTGGAAGATCTTCTGATATTTATGGGGCCAGTCAGAGTTAGGGGAACAGGGTTGTGCTATTTCTCTGTAGTTGGGTTAGTGGATGGGTTATGGTATCCTCAACAGAGAGAAGGAAGCATCAGAGTGGCCATCCCTTTTAAAACATTTGCACTGAAATATGGTTGATTTTGTGCCAGCTTCATTCAGGTCCACGGTAAGACACTGAGTCTCTGTGCTATGCAGTAGATCCCTGCTTACTTTATATATAGTAGTACTTACGTCTGTTAATCACAACCTTCCAATTTACCCCTCCTCTTTCCCCTCTGGTAACTATAAGTTGGTTTTCCATATCTGCAAATCTCTTTCTGTCTTGTAAATAAGCTCATCTGTGTGCTTTTTTAGCTTCATCACGTATAAGTGATATCATATGATATGTGTCTTTGTCTGACTTGCTTCTCTTAGCCTGATCGTCTTGTAGCTGCTCTTTTAAACAACTTATTCCAGTATTGCTGGTGTTGGACAGAAGATGTGGTGCCCGAGATGGGCCCGAGTGTTGAAGATGGCTTTGCCCTCTATTAGCTCATGCCAGGGGAACCCTCTGAGGCTCCCACGGGGTCCTGGTGGCCCCCTGTGATGGTACCAACTGGAGATCCACGCATCTTCTGGAAGTAGCTGAACTCAGCTGCTTGGGCACCTGAGCCGCTGCCAGCTTGCCTCTGCCTTTCTGGGGCGCCGAGTCAGCTCAGGGGTCCACACCCACATTCGTGACCGCTGGCGCTGGGAAGGACCTTGGAGTGTTTTCCACCTTAAATGTGCAGCGGCTCCACAGAAGAGCTGGTGCTGCACGCGCATTTCTGCTCGTGCACACACTTACTCTGCTCCTGGAGGCACCCCCTTTATTGCTGCTTCCCGCCAAGAACTGCGGGTTCATTTGCATTACCTTTTATTTAAGCTGTGCCTTATGACATAAGATCAGATCGAGCTTTTTCTCCCCTAGAACACCTCCTGTATTCTGCATTTGAGAATCTTCATTTTAAGGCTTAATTCAGCAATTTTATTTGGAATTCATATACCCTTTGTTCCTCTACAGCTGTCTCTGTTCCCCCTGCTGGGGAAGAAACCTGGGCTTATTATTGCTGGGGAGGATGTTTCAGGCTCTCAGACACAGACACGCCGGTGTGCTTCTGTCAACAGAAGTGAAACTTTCCAGACGTCATACATATTTTTTATTAGTTTTCTTTCTCCATGTGTGATCTGCAAACTCCAAGCTAATAGTCACCGATTTTCCTTCCTTATCTTAAATTATTCGTCATGCTGGGCAAGCAGGAAAGGAACTGCTTTCAGGGCCACGCGAGAATTCCTCAGATTTTAGATTCCAAAAAATGACCGTGGCTGCTAGATCACAGCAAGTCATCTCCACTAGAAAGCAATTGATGGGGTGAAGTGCTGGGAAGGAACTCCTAAAAAGCACTGGATTTTTTCTCGGTAAAAAGAACTCGAGTCTCTTTAATTTTATAAATTTTTGATGATTTTTATTGTTCTAATACATTGAACATAAACTCTCAAATTAGTTTCCCTAAATCCTTAAGGTCTATTTCAATCACAGTTTATTTTAAAAAATAAATAAAAAGGAATACCCTGTGTTTGAATTATCTTCTTGAGAGATGTATTATGCTCCTAAGATTTTGGCAGCTGAGCAGACTTGTTATTGGGAGGGACATGTTATGAATGAGATTTCAGAATGATTCTTAAGGTTCGATGGCACTGTGTATTCTTAAGGTTCGATGGCACTGTGTATTCTAAAGGTTCGATGGCACTGTGTATCCTTAAGGTTCGATGGCACTGTGTATCCTTAAGGTTCGATGGCACTGTGTATCCAGGGGAGCAGAGCCACTGAAGACGGGTGTTTCCGCTCCTTGATTCATTCATATTTATTCATCATTCTATTCTTTCATCGAAAAGAATGTATTTGAGTTCGTGTTTTAAAACTTGCTATGGACCTGGCATAATAGGGGAAAAAAGACGTGGAAACAAACACTTCTTAGAATTCCGGGGTGATTGGGAGGGTTCTAGAAGCCAAATGCTCACGGACTTTTCCAATTTGATAACAGTGGGCCTCTGGGGGGTGGTCCGAGAAGCTTCACCTTCACCTCCTCGTCCTCCCTTTAAGCTGTGGACGCCACCCCACCTGCGGTGGCCTTGGTGGTGTGTCCACGTGGCCCCGCCATGTGGCTACCCAGCCACCGGGATGGGAGCCACCAGGAAGCAGGGGCTGAGTGTGTGTCTGTGCCCTGAGGCTCACACTCCAGCCACCTGCCGTGAGGAGGACATCCTGGGATCTAGCGGGCCCAGGAAGAGAAGTGTATCCCAGGGTCCAGACCCAGGAGCTGGGAGGAGGCGGGAGGCAGAGGGCGGGCAGCGCGGAGGCTGAGCAAGGGAGGGGGGTGGTTGTCTCCTGAGTCATGGGGTCACACGCGACACGCCTGACATCGCTTCATCCTCCTGAGTCACGGGGTCATACACAACACGCCTGACGTCGCTCAGTCTGGGGTCACCAAGGCTGCTGTCATCTGCGCTGAGAGATAAAACGAGATGCAACAAATGATAGCAACCTAAGCAAACATGACGTTGGGGCTGAAGGTGTCCCAGGCTCTGTTCTAAGCTGACCTAGAGCCTGAATCAGCCCGGGCACGGAAGTGACGCTTCCGATCACTGAGGCCGAAGGCAGGCACCGTGGCAGCCCGGAGCCACACGGCCGGCGGGACCGGAGCGGGACGTCCAGAGCCCGAGCCGTGCCTGTACCGCTGGCGGGAGCCGGGGTCCCCGCGCCTGCAGAGGGCCTGTCCCTACGCCCGGTCAGGCTGTATCAGAATGGCGGTGGAGCTACGTCACCCGCGTGGCCACTGTTGCCGCTCTCACATCTCCGACGCGGCCATGCCCGTGTGTGCGTGAGCTTATATCTGCATCAGTTTATCTCCCTGGAAAGAGACTGCCCTCCTCAGCTGGCATGAAAAGGAGCAAGTCCTTTCTTGCTGCCAGGACATGTTACTTTCTGAGCCATATCTGTCCTGCTTCTTTGTCCAGTTGTGGTTATATTTCTCAGACATCGTTAATTGAATGTATCTGTGGATGAGGATCGATCCATTTGAAATGTTTGTATTTGCCTTTGATGCACTATTATTTATGTTGGTGACTGCTGGATAGTTATCTAAAGATGGTACAAATGCCCCTAACTCCAGGCTCTATGTATCTTGCTGTGACATCTGTATCCAAATGTCCAAAACGCAAGGAGCAATCCCGACCAGCAGCTGCAAATGCGGACATCACCCCCTGTGCCTCAAGGGTACTTTTATTCGTGGTTTTTTGGCTCCTCTGCCTAATTGCTCTCACACTGCCCTTCGCGTGCTCCTGTAGCCGCAGCCTGGCAACACCGCCTGCCCCTTCCATTTTGCGTCTGGTACCTTCTCTCTGCAATGCGGCCCCGGTTCTGTCTCTGAAATGCAGTGCACTATTTGTTATACTAGGGGATCAGTGTGAATTAAAAGCATCCCTGGAAGGTTGTGCATCGAACCAGGAAGGGATGAATAACTTCCAGCAGACATCCCTATATTTTATGTCAAGGCTCTGTCATGTCGTCTGGAGGAAAATCCATTTAAGGAACTGGCC
Organism: Capra hircus; assembly: GCF_001704415.2. Classification (NCBI taxonomy): domain Eukaryota; kingdom Metazoa; phylum Chordata; class Mammalia; order Artiodactyla; family Bovidae; genus Capra; species Capra hircus. Next base: position 1,631,704 of record NC_030831.1, on the reverse strand, counting down.
CTCAGAGGGGGGCCGGGTGGCAGCGGCGTGGCGGGCTCCTGTGTGGGGCCCAGTGTGACACCTGACGTGGGCCGCAGTGTAGACATGCAGGGGAGCAAACGTCAGGGCCCCGTCAGGACGTCTCGCGCCTCTCGATCACTGGGGGATCCGACAAAGGGCAGCTTTGGGCAGCTTCAGGCGACAATTCCATTTGTCCCTGATAGAGTTGCTTCTGGCTTCCGAGCTCAGCCCTCGTCCACTCTCCCTGTAAAGTGTGTCCGACTTCTCCGAGTACTGCAGGCCGTGCACACCGCACCCTCCCGGAAAGGACAGCACGCCCACACGCTCCGTGGTGCTTCTCTGAACCTGGGCCCAGGCCTCCTTCCATGCACTACCATCACTTGCAAACTCCCCCTGTCCTTTTTAATTTTTAATTACCATTGTCTGTTCACCTTTGTTTTACCCATGACATCTTCAATTTAAACAGTATCAGAGAGGTTGATGTGAACAGTTTTCTTTTCAGCTTAAGTGACTGCAGCTCGTTGAGTTGTTAATTATGCAGGGAGGTCTGCATGGCTGAGGCTGGTGATTTGAATATGCTCTGATGTCAGGTCTCTGTCTGGGCGGTGGGGCTTGTAAAAGGATTATGATGATGTATATATGGTTCATGGCTAAGTGGGCTAATGAAAGGACCTCATTTAATCAAACACAATTAATTAAATTAACTTATGATATTAACCCATCTTTCCGTGCATGTATAATTTATATTAATTGATTTGCTGCATTCGAATGGACCAATCAGGTGGGTGCTGACAGCCTAAGGAAGAAGGCGGTGTCATTAGCATTACTTTGATGCAAACCATAATTGATGGGTCAGTGTGTTCTGGGGATGTAGCAAAAGCTTTGCTAATTGTCATAAGAAGTTGAAATTGATTGTGTCTGCATTAGTACATAAATTTAAATTGATTAATGTTTTGTTCTAAAATTAATGTCCATTCTGGATGGGTGATACAATGCTTTATTTATTGGATTCATTAATGCAGTCTCAGGAAAAAATAGTGTTGAAGTTAGTAACTGAGTGGAGATCGTTAAGAATGAGCTCAGTGCAACCATCTTGGAGTCCACAGCATTCGCACCCTCGGCCTGCACTTTATGAACGGCCAAGCACAAAGGCCTCTGCTGAGGCCATCCGGGGCCGCGGTGTGATGAAAGCTTTTTTACAGACAATTACGATGGAAAGCCCCCTAAATGTGCTGAACCATGTGGGGTTCTGGGGGGAGGGAAACGGGGCCTCTTCAGAAACGTGACCCCTTCCCAGAGGAGGCTTGGATGTTAAACACATCACAATTTATGCCAACCTCCTCTACAAAAAACGGAACACACTCTCAAAGTTGCTTGAATTGCAATTTATACTTTACAGCCAGTTGACAGAGAGCATGAAATCTGAAATCACAGACGCTTTATTAGAACATAGAATTTAAGCCTCGGCTGAGTTTTTCAAAGATGCTTTTCTGTGGTGACTTTTTATTATGAAGATCCTCTTGTTAATGTGATTTGGAACCTATGTGGGTTTACATTTTAAAAACCAGCTTTGGATTTGGTGGTCTTTCCTAAACTGGCCACTGAGATTTTAAAGAATAGGTGATAAGACCATTTACATTGTTAACCTAACCTTGAATCTCAGTGATTACTAAAACCACAAATGCATTGAGATGGGAGAGTCAGAGATCCACTGAAAAATTGGTTTAATTCATTTATAACTCCTTTTTTTTTCTTACCCAGGAAAGCTTAACATCTGCTTCTTATAAACTGATTTAAATAGGAAATGTGCAATGCATCCTTTTACCAAATGGTTCTCTTTTTATTGATGGAATAAAGCAGTTTGCCTCTTCTGTTTTTACTACAGTGCATTTGTGCTCTTAGAAATGGGACATCTCTGTTTTCACAAGGAAGCATTCTGAACTTCACACGCCAGGGAGGAGATTAGAGCACTCTCTCTCTGCTGCCTTACTGGAGTTTGCAGAGTATTATTTACAGACAGCTTCTTGAGCGTAAAACACTTGAATTATATTCGAATATCACTCCATGTGGTGGCACTATGGAGTAACAAACAATAATTGGTTCTCAGAAAGTAACTTCTTCTTAACTTTCGTGATTGCCTTGATGGATGCTGAGGACTAGTTTTCCATTGTCAGATTTTAAGGACAGCAATTCAAAACTAAGTCATATTATTCCAAGGCAGCAGTGATGGGTTCTATCATAGCTGCAATTGTATGCGCCGTGTGGGGAAATGAGGGCTCTTATTACTTGTTTAAATTACGTTTAGTGCTCCTGCTTTATATATCTGAGATTTATACATGCCTACTATATGCTATGCTCATAAAATATATCTGTATATGTGTCAGCTTATTAAATAGCGAGCAAAAAAAAAAAAACTACCATGAATTTGAATATTCCCACATTCTGATTTTGTCAAAGTGAAAATGAGAAATAATTCATTGTGTATCCTATTGGAAATATAGCAAATGAAATCCCTTCTATCTTCTTTAAAAAGTGGTTTCTTTGAGACACACATCCTAGGAAAAGAGTTATCCTCCCCAATACTGGATGATTTGCCAGTGATGGATGGAGCTGAATCCAGCTGAATTCCTGGAACCCGGTGGAGGGTAGTGCAATGTCTACAGTCTAATATTTAGGAAAATAACCCCAGAGATGGCTATGGCTTTACCAAGTGAATGTCTACAGCACACTTTCTTTAAATTTTTAGCCATTTCTTTTTTAGAAATATTGTTGCATTGTTGTTTATGATGCTCCTTTAAAACATATAAGGAGAAAAACTGACTGCCGACGTTTTCCTGCACATTGGAAATGGCAGACTTCCAGTGAATATCTTGGGAAGCACAGTTTTAAATTTAAATATTTGCTGCCATTTTCTAAGGTTGAGAAGGTAGCAAAGATAGTGATTTAAAATAATATTGTCTTAATTTAGCAGTTTTGTGAATGCATCACAGATGTTCTAAGAGAAAATTAACATTGTTTTGTTGGAAAAAAAAACACAAAACAACCCTCTTAACACTATCCAGAACATGGAATAATTATTTTGCTGATCAGGTGTGGTTTATCCTGAAGCAGAGCAGGGCCCCTTCCATGGGCTGAGTTCAGGGAGCTGGGTGGCCCTGCTGGGGAAGCTGGGAGGGAAGAAGGAATTGAGGCTCCCAAAGACAGCACACTCCCTTTGTTGGCGGGGAAGGGAATCCGGGGTCCTGGGTTCAATATTATGCTTCAGGCAAAATGCACTGGCTTCCAGCTTCAGGCCTGCCTCCAGAACAAGCACTGGTTTTATGAGGAACTGCGTTTCTAAGTTATAAGGATCAGTCCGTGCTCACATCCCGTCACTTCATCTTCACGTCCCCGGCTCGCATTCTGTGGCCTGTCTCCATCCCCAGGTAGAACAATTCTGCTAGCAGTAGGTGTCACTGCAGGCAGTGAGAATTCTTTGGGAGAGTTGCTGAAGGAAGGGAATGATTCCCAAAGTCCAAAGGGAGGAATTATCCTAAAATCCGGGCAGAGGAGAGCGAGAACAGTTTTTAGTGTGTTCCTTGAATCCTGAGTTATTACAGTGTTATGGTCAAGTTAAAATGAAACCACTCTTAAAATCCTTTTGCCGTGGCCCAAAGCCTCATATGTGCACACCCAGAGTCCCGTCTTAATTCTACAAAGCAGGCAGACCTCCCCATCTCCACCTCCGGTAAGAGCAGACCGTTCTTAATCTGGTTTCTTCATCTTTCCCGAAAGTGTCCAATCTAGGGTTCCAGGCGAGTGTACCGCTGATCAAAACGCAGTCCATTATCTCAGTGACGCAAAGCTAATCCAGGCTTTGGGTTGGACATTTTCAATGCATGTTGAAGAGTGCGTCTCGGTTATGACTTTATTAAACATCTACATAAAAGCTTTCCAGAAAGAGATAGAAAATCTTTTCCAAGGGATGGATACGCCGTTGTTACATGTTTATTTCTCAGGACACTGTGTGAATGTGGAAGCATCATCCTAATGCCACGGACATGAGGGATCAAAGGAATTAACCCCATCAGGTGTATCGTGAGCATTTGCGATTATGACTACACGAGCAAAGAGCACACTTTCATCTTTCCTGTTAGACTCCCAGGTATGGAGCACACTCAGACAGGCTGACGCAAGCGTTTAGATTTTCCTCACTGTCTTCCTGGTTTATATCTCTCGATGCACCGAGGATGAAGTCTCGGGCATCTGCCTCCACACAGCCCGTTTTGCTCCTGCAAGACGTGTGGTTTGTATACAGGAGGGTGCATGGTGAGGAATCAGGTCGAGCTCAGCCATGCCTGTGTAAGCCCATCTGTGGATGGGGAACTGAATTTTGTCAGATGCTGATTGCCCTCGAATATACGTATTAATTATTCAAAAATATTTTTAATTGGATTTACTTTGTCCTCAGGCAAGTACCACCTTGAAATGACCCCTTCTTCCTCATAAACTGAATTCTCTTGAATTTTCTAGGCCATCAACACCAGATAGAGAAAGATCTGAGCCCTGTCTGACCCTCAGAGTAGAATACCAACATGGTCTTAGGACAGCTGCCCTGGAAAGGGCACTGCTGTGTCAGAGAAAGCTGTCCTTGCTAGATTCCAACCCCACAGAGAACAGGGGTAAGTGTTCCCACTACTCTAAAGAGTTCATAAACTCTAAGGTTGTTTTCATATCTTGTGTTTCCTGGCAACTTTTGTATATGCATCAGTAGTATACTGAAAAAGCACACACTCGTAAATCAACGACCAAGAAAGGTCTACATAAATTTAAAAAAGGTAAATAAACACATAAAATATGATGCCAGAGAAAAAGTAACCATTGTGACTTATTCTATCTTTTATTTTTATACTAAATCAAATATTTAGCTGTTCTTCATACCTTTATTTTTAAAAAATTTTTTGAAGTATAGTTGTTTTACAGTATTGTGTTAGTTTCCACTGTACAATGATATGATTTTTCACATTTTCAATTATCATTTATCACAAGATATTGAATATAGTTTCCTATACCATGTAATAGGAACTTGTTATCTCTACTTTCATTTTTAATTGAAATATTACTTTAAAACTAGGATGCTACCACAAGTGAAGAATCTTAAATTCTATGCTTAATTTAGGACAGTCTGCAATATGACTCAGAATTTGAATTTTGTATACTGACACTGAATCTAAGCTCAATCCAAGGGATTTCTAAAGCGGCATATTTTTATGATCACTGGGACTGTTCGCCTGAATATATGACATAGACAAGGTGCCCTGTTGTAATCATTTTCTTATCAGCCTGCCTAGTGGGGAAGATCTTTATTTCTCAGCAATGAGGAATGATCCATGAGGATAGTTAAGCTGAGGGGAAGGGTTTTATTTCAGTGTGTTAATAATAATGCTACGATTAATTAGTACTGCTTGAATGGAGAAGGGATTGTTTTAAAGGGTCTTTCATCTTCTTTTCTCATCAGTATTAACCTTGTAATATTAATAACTCCAGAGTCTCAATATAATTTTAGGTAATTTTTATATTTCTAGAAATTGACTTTCAGTCATTTGTCATAAAATAAGCTAATGAGTTATAAGAAACCAGATGGATTTTAAACGCAGACACATGGAGAAACAACAAGACAAAGATGCCCACGGGCCTCATAGTAGGTTAAGGTCCAAGGTGCCACTCAAGCTTTCCCAGAACCTCTTTATGGAGTTTCCTCCTCAGGGTGTGCACAAGACTAGGGTGGAGCTTGTATTAACATGAAAAGAGAAGTCCTATAAAAGCTCAAAAAATAGTTTTTGGGTTTTTTAATGCTGATGCTAAGAAATTGATAAAGCTAGTAATGTTCTACATTATTAAAAACTCAAACTAAAAGCCAACTAGCAGGAAATCTTAAAAAGTCCCTAGGTTATTAATGTCATTTCTTTCATGCTTCCTACAAAAGACTAATTTGTTGTGGGGAGAGCTGACAATATAGTACATAGTTTGAAAAATTGCAACCAAATGCTGCCATTTCTCTAAGTATGTCCTCTGATGTTGATGAATCTTTTGGATTTTGTAACACTTACAAATAAGAGAACACGCAAATTTCACAATGATGGTGGTAGAGGACTTAGGCATTACTGTATTATATGTACACACACAGCCCCCAGACCCACTGACTTGGCACACGAGTGTTTAAACTGTGCTTCTGCTATGGAACTTGGGCATTTATGCCCAACACACAACGACTGTAACCATTGTGATATTAAGCACCATCCTCTTCTCTGTCTGTCTGTGAAAGTCACTCAGTCGGGTCTGACTTTTCAACCCCATGGAATCCTCCAGGCCAGAATGCTGGAGTGGGTAGCCTTTTCTTCTCCTGGGGATCTTCCCAACCCAGGGATCAAACCCAGGTTACCCGCATTGCAGGTAGATTCTTTACCATCTGAGCCACACGAGGAATCCAAAAAATACCGGAGTGGGTAGCCTATGCCTTCTCCAGCAGATCTTTCCAACCCAGGGATTGAACCCAGGTCTCCTGCGTTTGCAGGTGGGTTCTTACCGTCTGAGCCACCAGGGAAGTCCATCCTCACCTCTACCAAGATGCTACTTCACTCTGTCCTTACTCTCGTGTCTCAATTTTATGAAAATTTCCTTCAAAAACATTGTGCTAAATGTTACCATTTGTAGTGTTTAAAATTGTGTTTCTATGAATACTACACATAACCAGGTGTGTAAATGATAATTACCGAGTTCTTTTGTCACTCCAGGCTGAAGTGTGGGGACAGAAGCCAGGCCTTTCCAGTGCATGTTTTTCTGCAGACAAAAATGAGTAATGTTTTGTTTAACGTTATTGCTCAACTCTCTGTGACCCTGTGGACTACAGCATGCCAGGCTTCCTATTCTACGCTATCTCCCGGAGTTTGCTCAGATGATGACAAAAATCATAAATCTTTATTATCTTAATATAAAAATGTTACCATTAAAAAAAACTCCCAAATAAAACCATAAAATTAAAATCCAAAAAATTAGTTTTGAGGGTACATGTGTATTTATGAGCCTTTTGGGAAAAGTGTGACATTGGAATTTTTCCTCTAACTCATTGTTATTTAGAGACATGCAGGAAAAAAAAAATAGAATTTCTTTTCTTATTTAATCTACCAGCTCAACTTCCACTTATTTTTTCCAAGTGATAATCATAGCTTAAAAAAAATAGAATTTTTTAAACTAATACTTGGTCTGTGTACTACCCAGTAAGGTTTGTATTCATTTCCAAGTCTCATGGCTAGTGAGCAAAGAGAGATTAGTCCCAAGTGTAAAAATTGGTTTTCTGTATAAATTGGCCCCAAAGGGAAATTTTCCAGATCGGTTTCTTGTTACTTGACATGAACCGGTCAAAATCATATTTGTCCCCGTGTCATGTTACTTTAGCGGGGTGAGTTAAGGGAACAGGTGCCCCTTTGTATTGATCAGTGATCAAGGCAAAGAGCTCTGATTAGAGGTTGAAGGGGCCCAGGAAGGGTGAGAAATGGAGCGCTGGCTGGACAGGTTATTGATGACGGCAATAAGCGCGCGCAGGGCTCCCGCACCGAGGCCGCGGACTCAGTCGGATGAGCGCATGAGGACAGATACGCTGACCGACAACATGAAGAAGTATGGAGCGCGGCTCCTCACCTGGCAGAGTTATTAAAGTTCATTGAAGGAAGATGAACTGTTTCAATATGGTAAACACTCGAGGCTGTTAAGAGAGAGTTGCTGTCACCAGGAACACTGCTATTTGGGGAGCTTTTGTTGTCTTTCTTTTCCCTCCTTTTGGAAATTTGAAAGTATGTTCACTCCAACGATGCTTCTGTATCTTAGCTCTCTGCACAGGCTTTCGGAAAGCAGAGAAACAGCCTCTCTGCATGGACGTGGTTAGCCTCCAATTTCTGTAAGCTGCAGGTCAGCAGGGAGCTGACAGAACATAAGATGGGCTGGCTGAATATGCTTAAAACATTATCTGCTCATCCCTCTGCTAGGACGTCCTCCCCGAGCTTGGTCCACACAAAGACCTCCACATCGTTAGTCAGGCATGAGGAACTATCCACGCTTCAACCTGGAATCAAGGGTCAGAAATAACCAACATAGTGTGGCGTCAGAACGCACAAATTTATATTTGCCTAATGCCATTAATTTGGGAGCCACTTTGTGGTTAAGAAAAATCAGTCAGTCAGTTCAGTCGCTCAGTCATGTTTGTCTCTTTGCGTCTCCGTGGACTGCAGCACACCAGGCTTCCCTGTCCATCACCACCTCCTGGAGCTTGCTCAAACTCATGTCCCTTGAGTCAGTGATGCCATCCAACCGTCTCATCCTTTGCCGTCCCCTTCTCCTCCCCTCTTCAACGTTTCCCAGCATCAGAATCTGCTAATGAGTCAGTTCTTTGTATCAGGTGGCCAAATTATTGGAGTTTCAGCTTTAGCATCAGTCCTTCCAATGAACATTCAGGACTGATTTCCTTTAGGAAGGACTGGTTGGATCTCCTTGCAGTCCAAGAGACTCTTAAGAGTCTTCTCCAACACCACAGTTTAAAAGCATCAATTCTTTGGCACTTAGCTTTCTTTATAGTCTAACTTTCACATCAATATGTGACTACTGAAAAAACCATAGCTTTGACTAGATGGACCTTTATTGGCCAAGTAATATATCTGCTTTTTAATATGCTGTCTAGGTTGGTCATAGCTTTTCTTCCAAGGAGCAAGTGTCTTTTAATTTCATGGCTGTAGTCACCATCTCCAGTGATTTTGAAGCCCCCAAAATAAAGTCTGTCACTGTTTCCACTGTTTCCCCATCTACTTGCCATGAAGTGATGTGACCGGATGCCATGATCTTAGCTTTTTGAATATCGAGTTTTAACCCAACTTTTTCACTCTCCTGTTTCACTTTCATCAAAAGGTTCTTCAGTTCTTCTTTGTTTTCTTCCATAGGGCTGGTGTCATCTGTGTACCTGATTTTATTGATATTTCTCCCAGCAATCTTGATTCCTGCCTATGCTTCATCCAGCCTGGCATTTCATATGATATACTATGCATGTAAGCTAAATGAGCAGTGTGACAATGTATAGCCTTGACTTACTCCTTTCCCAATTTGGAACCAGCCAGTTGTTCCAAGTCTGGTTCTAATTGTTGCTTGTTGACCTGCATACAGATTTCTCAGGAGGCAGGTCAAGTGGTCTGATATTCCCATCTCTTTAAGAATTTTCCACAGTTTATTGTGATCTGTACAGTTAAAGGCTTTGGTGTAGTCAATAAAGCAGATGTTTTTCTGGAACTCTCTTGCTTTTTCAATGATCTAGTGCATGCTGACAATTTGATCTCTGGTTCCCCCGCCTTTTCTAAATCCACCTTGAACATCTGGAAGTTCACGGTTCACATACTTTTGAAGCCTGACTTGGAGAATTTTAAGCATTACTTTGCTAGTGTGTGAGATGAGTGCAATTGTGCGGTAGTTTGAGCATTCTTTGGCATTGCCTTTCTTTGGGATTGGAATGAAAACTGACATTTTCCAGTCCTGTGGCCACTGCTGAGTTTTCCAAATTTGCTGCCATACTGAGTGCAGCACTTTCACAGCATCATCTTTTAGGATTTGCAATAGCTCAACTGGAATTCCATCACCTCCACTAGCTTTGTTCATAGTGATGCTTCCTAAGGCCCACTTGACTTTGCATTCCAGGATGTCTGGCTCTAGGTGAGTGATCGCACCACTGTGATTATCTAGGTCGTGAAGATCTTTTTTGTATCGTTCTGTGTATTCTTGCCGTCTCTTCTTAACATCTTCTGCTTCTGTTATGTCCACATCATTTCTGTCCTTTATTGTGTCCATATTTGCATGAAATGTTCCCTTGGTATCTATAATTTTCTTGGAGAGATCTCCAGTCTTTCCCATTCTATTGTTTTCCTCTATTTCTTTGTGTTGATTACTGAGAAAGGCTTTCTTATTTTTCCTTGCTATTCTTAGGAATTCTGCTGTTGTTTGGAACTAAGGCCGTTAATTTTGGAGTCATAAAAGTTAAGAAAAATAACTGTACATTTTTTGCATTTTATTTTTATTTTATATTGGCATACAGTTGATTAATAATGCTGTGTTAGGTTTAGGTGTATAGCAAAGTTGTACATATACATGTATCCCATACAGGTTATAAGAGAACATCGAATATAGCTCCTTTTGCTGTATAGCAGGTCCTTCTCGATTATCTATTTTATGGACAGTAGTGTACATATATATGTTAATCCTAAACTCCTAATTTACCCACCCACCCTGCCACTGACATTTCCCTTTGGTCACCATAAGTTTTCTGTGTCTGTGAGTCTGTTTCTGTTTTGTAAACAAGGTCGTTTGTATCTTTTTTCCCCTAAGAGTCCACTGTTGAGGGATACCACTTACGTGATCGCATATGCTATATGTTTTTTCTCTGTCTCACTTCACTTAGTGTGATAATCTCTACGTCCATCCATGTTGCTCGAATGGCATTTCTTCATTCTTTTTTATGGCTGAGGAATAACTCCACTTTTTTTTTCCGAGTACAGAGAGCTCTAAATTAAGAGACAGGCAACTCTCAATATTAATTTTGCTTCAGGGTTAAGCTTTCTTTGTCTGCTGAAAGGTCATGGCAGGATTCAATGTTTTTAATCCTTCTACAGTGTAATGATATTTTAGGAGATGTTTGCAAACGTGTAACCAGCTCCCCTACTCAGAACAGCATTTGTTTTTAGCATCTGAATCAGCCCTACTGGCTGTCTGTTGGCGGTATCCGGGTATCAGTGTCGGAAGAGAGTTGGACCCTGGGATAAGGGGGAAGGGGGGACGGTGGCCATCAGTGCAAGTCACTGCCATTTGTAATTGCAAGTAGCAACCGGGCATTTCAAGGAATTCTGTTCCAGCCCCGGTTTAGTTCCCATCTGGTAGTAGAAAGTGACTCAGCAAACCTACTCGCCCTGTGAGCTCGGCCAGAGGATGAGAGCTGGCTCACCGGCTGCTGGTTTCCATTCATTCAAATCTGAACTGTCTCCAGCGCTGCACATCCTGTGTTCTAGCACGAAATCTGGCATTTCATATGATTTTTCTTCTTCCAAACTGGCTGGCAGATTCATTCCACAGGCTCTTCTTGAGTACAGATGTATGAAGTCATGCGTTGTGTGTCTACAGGGTCATGTGCTGTGTGTCTATGCAGCTGCGTGTTGTGTGTCTATGAAGTCAGGTGTTATGTGTTTATAAAACTGCATTGTGTATTATGAAGTTGTATGTTGTATGTCTGTGAGGTTGTGTGTTGTCTTTGAAGTTGTATGTTGTATGTCTGTGAAGTTGTGTGTCTATGAGATTATGTGTTGTGTGTCTATAAAATTGTGCTGTGTTTTATGAAGTTGTGGTCTATGGAATTGTGTGTGTGTCTGTGAAGTTGTGTGATATGTGTCTATGAAGTCATGCATTGTGTATCTATGAGGCTATGTGTTGTGTGACTGTGAAGTGTGGTTTTGTATCTTTGCTACACTTGCTACACAAGGGTATGTTTTGCTCAAGTTGGGCAAAGCAGTATTCTAACTTGCAATGGTACTTGGCATTTTTTCCCTCCTTTTTCTAAAAAAAAAGTATATAGATTTTAAAAAATGAGCTGAAACTTGTAAGATGGTTTTGCAGGACATTGATTCCCAATTTGGACTCCCAATTTCTTTGATCAGCTCCCCATCTCTAAGATAGAACTGGTCTGTGAAGTCTATTCCACGCTGGCTCCAAACTCATATAAATAACCTAATTTAGCGCCATTTTCTGTCCTAGAAAAATAAGGCACGTCCCTGCTCAGTGAGCCTGAGAGCAGCAGTTCTGTTTAAGCATCGCCAGCATCACTGAACCGCCGCGGGGACCTGGCCTACGGAGGGGCTGCACGCCGCTCGGAATCATCTCAGTATGGCTCGGCCGGGAAGCCCAGGTGGGGAGTGGCTGCCATCAGCTGCAGTAATTACCAGTGGAGACCAGCTCCCCCGCCCGGTGCCACGTGGACTCTCGACTGGGAGTCCCCGCAAAATTGATTCCTTCAGGGAACAGGGTGCTCAGATGCCACAACCCTTTGAATGTCCCATATGAAAAGCAAGCCAGTGGTAAAGCTGGAGAGATTTTGTTCTATGGAAGTATTGCTCGTGCAACATGAGATGAGTGGAGGCACTTGGGAAACTCTCTCAAGGTGACCCACCTCCTCCTTGAGATGAGGACCCTGAGTGCACACGGGGTCACCCTTCTGCTCACGGTCATGCCTGCTGCATAACCGACACTCAGTAACTGGGTCCAGGATGCGGAGCTTGCACGTCAGACCTGGCCTTTGCGAGGAGACTCCCCAGCCCAGCCTCCATCTCTCAGAGCACTCGGCACTGCTGGCATCTTCTGTCGCGACCCTTGGTGGCCTGTGGATGGTCTGTCTCTGCACCAGAGAGCAAGCCTTGCACTGGAAAGGACTGTGTCAGGCTGTTCCACAGTTGGAAAGGCAGCGTCTCTAAGAGTCAGGCTGTTCCACAGTTGGGAAGGCAGCGTCTCTAAGAGTCAGGCTGTTCCACAGTTGGAAAGGCAGCGTCTCTAAGACTGCCTGACACGTAGGTGGGGCTCAGTAAACCTTAGTTGGATAAAGGAATGAGTCATCTAACTTGTGAGATAAACCTGCAGAGTAGTCAATATTATCCCCACTTTATAGATGAGAACAGTGAGGCTCAAAGACGCACATGTGCTCAAGGCCACACTTCTCTCTTATCTTCTGTTTTGAAGATTAACATTGTCAATTCTCTATGCCCTAAAATGGTCACATCCATTTGAGGTGTTTTACTTTGACCATGTCATTCCTTGTTAACTTGTTGTTTGTCCTGTAAATATTGTAATCCTATGACTTAACCACATGTTCAAGGCTAAATGATTTTATGAAGTGTGAAATTAAAACCTTGGATGTTCCCATAGATTAAAGCCCCTGCTTAACAGCTGTAAAGAAATAGAGCCATGAGGTTCCTTTTCTCCTCTGGTGCTTTTCTCATGGCTTGTCATCACCTGGGCCTGGAACAAGTGCTTTTTCCATGGCTGAATTGAATCCTAACTCTACAAGATTTAAGATAGATTTACAAGACTCTCACAATCATACAATTCCTTTTTCTCCCACTAAAGTTTGACTACTATGATCATCTTAGGGAAGAAAGGACGATAGGCTGTATCTCTGAAGTAAGTTTTTAATATCATATAATAACTATTAATGGTTATAATTACAATTATTATAATAACATAATAACTACTAACATGTTTTAGCTTTAAAACAACAAAAGCACCCAGATAGAGCTCCATTTCGTCTGGTATGTTTATTGCCCTTCTCAGTTCACACGCGTGCACACACACAGACACATTTTTTTTCTTCCTTTTGGCCGTGTGGCTTGTGAGAACTGCATCCCCCCTCCAGGTACTAAAGCCAGGCCCTCAGCACTGAAAGAGCTACATCGTAACCACTGGGCCATCAGGGAGTCCCATAATTTGTTCTTATTTGTGCCTTTCCTCCTAAACATTTTAACCTAAGTATGTATTATTTTTCTTAAGAATCTTACAAAATTTAAGGTTGAATAGCTTAATAATTGTTTTTACCAAAGCCATTAACCTATTCTCACATTCTTCCCATGAATGTTCCTTGCTATTTTTTGAGTGATAATACACAATTCTCACTCTTAAATATTTTACTATGATCATTTATAGGAAGAAGTGGCTTTTGGAAGCAAGTTTTCAAACCACAGAGGATCGGAAGTGCCCATGAGGGTGGGCAGTGGACCCGTGGGTGGACGTGGCCCAGCCAGGGGCAGATGACCTATGGGTTGTAACCACTTTCACCTTTCGGGATGGCTTTCCGGGTTGAAAACCAAACCGTGAGCTCGAATTCTGTTCCCTGGAGACAGTAACTCTGAAGAAGCACATTCTCTTTCTTCTCTAAAGAAGTGTGCTCACTTCGCACCTCGTGGTGAGCGTAGCTCTTTATATTCCCACCTCAGCTTACACATGACACTATATCTCGTTTCAGCAGTTCCGACACCTCCACCAAAGCTACACGGGACCATGCAACCCCTTGATTAAACAGAGAAACATCTGTTTCACATGGTGTTTGTTTTTCTGTGCTTCTGGTGACCTACGTCACACATTCCAAGGGTGGAAGAGATTCTTTAAAGGAGAGGAAGGTAAGAGGGCAAAGAAATTCAAAGGGAAAAGCAGAAAAACGCAGAACGAAAACCCTGATGCTTCCACGGGTGGGAACAGACCACCGTCACAAGAGACCCGCCACGCGTGCGCTCAGCGTCCCTGCCTGTCAGCCGCGTGGAGGGCCCTTCCCCGCCCTGCTCCAGAATCTGCTGGCCTCTGTGGTCATTGGCAATCTTGTCCCAGGGCCAAGCCATCTGAGAGAGGGCGCTGGGTCAACCCACAGATAGAGAGGGTCTCACCCATAAACCCTAAAGCAGAACACTTCTATTAATTTTGATTAATAATGTAGGGCTTCCCAGGGGGTGCAGTGGTAAAGAATCCACCTGCCAGTGCAGAGACGCAAAAGATGAGGGTTCAGTCCCCGGGTTGGGAAGGTCCTCTGGAGAAGGAAGTGGCAACCCACTCCGGCATTTTTGCCTGGAAAATTCCATGCACAGGAGAGCCTAGCAGGTTACAGCTCTTAGGGTCGCAGAGAGTCGGACACAAGTGAGCAACTGAAAACTAAGGAAATCCATTTCAACATGCCTTTTAGGGATTTTGAAATTTACCAAGAAATAGGGAATAGTTATGATCCCAGTGCCCTGGATGTGGATGACACACGTCTTGACATTGATTCTGTGCAGTGCTGGGCACCCAGGGAGAGTTGGAAGAGAGACAGGACTCCATCTCAGCCAGGGGCCGTCTCAGTCAGATGCAGCTCCAACGCCTGGTGCTTATGATTTTGGTCCTCTTTCCTCTTCTCTTCTTTTCCTGGGATAAAACATGGAATTCCCGAGATCAATGCCCCTGAACTTTAAGGCTAGTGTTTCCAGATAATCACTAAAATTAGACACTATGCTTTGCCTGAAACATTAAAAAAAAGAGAGAGACAACACTGCCACAATCAACCTGCCCCCGGCCCCACTGCACACCCAGCACCTCCATCTAAAAAGACGCTTTGCTCTGTGTTATCCCCCCGGGGGGGGGGGGCGCTGCACCCAGGGGCCGTGTTTTCAGGAGTCCCAACATTCTAATCTCAAAGTGAGGGCAGAATTGCCAGCCCAGATTCAAAGAGTCAGGGCCCTGGCACTCCCACAGTGTTGTGTGTACAGGAAGAACTTCCCACTTCCTTGATCCAACTGAAGCGAGATCTCTGGCTCCTTCTCTCTTACTTTTACAGCATGCTTTCCTTGTGTGGCTCGGCTGGTAAAGAATCCGCCTGAAATGCGGGAGACCTGGGTTGGATCCCTGGGTTGGGAAGATCCCCTGGAGAAGGGAAAGGCTCCCCACTCCAGTATTCTGGCCTGGAGAATTCTATGTTCTACATCGTCCATGGGGTCGCAAAGAGTCGGACATGACTGAGCTTCTTTCACTTCACTTCATTATGACATTGAGTCATTCATTTTTTCATTCATTCAGTAAACACCTGTTTCTACCCAGGCCACACTCTGTGTTGAAAGAGCCCAAGCCCCAGCCCTCCAGAAGTTTCTGTTCCCTGAGTTCAGAGGAGCTGCTGCTTCTTTAACAGAGAAGCTCTGATAAACTAATTCCTGATGAGGTGTTAATTACTGATAAGCATTTAACTTGTGAGGCTTCTTAGGAATTTTGCATTTTAACAGGAGCCATTTCTTAACTGAAAGAAATGAATTTCCAATGGTGGGAGCTCCGGGCTGCTAAAAGCAAAATTTTAGGGGGAATGAGTGTGCTTCTAGCTGATCCAAAAGGCATTTCTAGTGCTTTCTCTGTCCACATTTAAGACTGGATTTTTAAAACACAGAAACATCTTCATGCAGATTCTCTTCATTCTTTTGCTCTCATAAACTAAAACCAGGTTTTAAGCTACAAAGATGTGTGGTCACAGTCTTAGGTGAGGGTGTGGCCAGACGTGGTTATATAATCTGTGAACTGTGAAGTGTTTGCCTAGACGTTACAATCTGTGTACGGACAGCGTACAAGAAAGATACAAAAAGAGGAGGGTAAAACAGAGGATGCATTTTGGAGAAGGAAGGGCGGTGGCAATGGGGGCCAAATGTGCCGAGACCCAGGGTCATGGGTCATGACCCAAGCCTGCGGTCATGCTGCATGGCTCTGGATGAGACAGGGTTTGCAGGAGAGGGTGGGCGGGGACAGGCCTGCGCTTTACGTGTGCTGCTGTGGCTCAATCACGGAGTCCTGTCTGACTCTGCAACCCCAGTGACTGCAGCACGCCAGGCTCCCCTGCCCTGCACCACCTCCCAGAGCTTGCTCATATTCATGTCCACTGAGCTGCTAATGTTATCTAACCAACTCATCTCCTTGTGCCCATTTTAAAGATCAGGAAACTTACATGGGTCAGTCGTGGAAGGACACGTGGGCCCTGGTGAGCCTTGGGAGCTGCAGGCAGAGTGTCTCCAACAAGAGCCTGGGCCTTGGAGCCCCCAGACCCCTCTGCCATCACCCTGGGCCACTCCTGACCTCGGCCCCTGTGGTGGGCCAGGCTTCTCCCATCACCCGCTCCTGGTTGAGGACAGCGTCCCACCTGCCAGGCAAAAGAACCGGCCCCGGGGGAGCGTCCCACTGTGGCAGCTGGGGCCCCACATGGGATTCGGACTTGGACGGACAGGGTGAAGTGTCTGTTTTGGGAGGACTAGAGCACAGAACCGTGGAGGATGCAGAGAAGAGAGGTGGGGAGAGCTGCAGGGGCCGTGACAAAGTAACAAAAGAGACCAGATGTGATATAGTCTACACGTGGGCTCAGCTGCCTTCCTCGCTTCCTCAGGACTCCAACGTGGTCCAAGCCCAGTGCCCGTCTGAGTCCTGCCCAAGGCGGGGAGACCACGTACCTATCAGGACCCTGGGATGGCTGGTCCATGCGCATTTATTCACAACATCCAGTAATAATGTCAATCGTTTATTTACACATATCCTGCCTCTCAAATTATTTAGATCTTATTTAGCACCTAATTTATCTTATTTAGGTCCTGGATCCAAGATTATATAAGAGGAGAGTTGGGTATCACCCCGAAGCTTCCTGATTGTCACCGCTCTGCTTGTGTACAGGGACGTTTGGGTGATCTTAGGTTCCTTCTTAGAGGTGGCTTCCACAGGGGCATGGAGGGAGCTCAAGCAGGAGCGGGCTCAGTTGTGAAACTCCTTCATTACTCAAGACACAGCATTTCTCATTATAAGGTAAGGAAGACTGGGAGACCTGAATTAAAACAAAGTAACAGTGAATTAGCTGAGTTCAAAGAGAAAGTGTGGCCTGCTGAGCTCCAGAGTGCAGGGTGCTCCTTCTGCTTGCCGAGTTTGGTCCATGACACTGGGGTCACCCAGTGTCTGTCACCCAGCTTCTACCCAGTCAGCGTTCTGATACTCTCCAAACAGAGACTTCAAAGGCCAGTGAGGAAGCGGAGCAGAGCAGAGAATTTGCAAGTGTCCTCATCCGTTTTTCATCAAATCAAACCACGCTTGCTCAAGTCAGCAAGCGCGCGCCTTTCGAAGAAGCAGCATCTTCAACACTTTTGTTTTACTTTTTTTGTAGCCAATTGCTCATGAGGATTTCCTGGTGATGAAACTTGTACCTATTGATTTCCCTGTTGAGGACCTTCTCTGCTACTGCACATATGTATGTGTGTGTTTACACGTGTGTGTGCCCAGGGATGTGTGTGTGTTTGCACATGTGTGTGCCCAGGGATGTGTGTGTGTTTACATGTGTGTGTGTGTGCCCAGGGATGTGTGTGTGTTTGCACATGTGTGTGCCCAGGGCTGTGTGTGTGTGTGTGTGTGTGTGCACCCAGTGCATGTGTGCAGAGGAGGTGCAGAGAACCGTGCACGCCGAGGCTGGTCTAGTCTCTGTCAGGGCCTGGCCCCGCCCCAGCACGGCCGTGGTCCCCGGCGGCACAGGGATGTGTGTGTGTGTGTGTGAGTGTGTGTGTGCACGCCGTGGCTGGTCTAGTCTCTGTCAGGGCCTGCCCCCACCCCAGCACGGCCGTGGTCCCCAGGGGCACAGGGGTGTGTGTGTGTGTGTGTGTGTGTGTGTGTGTGTGTGTGTGTGTGTGCACGCCATGGCTGGTCTAGTCTCTGTCAGGGCCTGGCCCCGCCCCAGCATGGCCGTGGTCCCCGGGGGCACAGGGATGTGTGTGTGTGTGTGTGTGTGTGTGTGTGTGTGTGCACCCAGTGCATGTGTGCAGAGGAGGTGCAGAGAACCGTGCACGCCGAGGCTGGTCTAGTCTCTGTCAGGGCCTGGCCCCGCCCCAGCACGGCCGTGGTCCCCGGCGGCACAGGGATGTGTGTGTGTGTGTGAGTGTGTGTGTGCACGCCGTGGCTGGTCTAGTCTCTGTCAGGGCCTGCCCCCACCCCAGCACGGCTGTGGTCCCCAGGGGCACAGGGGTGTGTGTGTGTGTGTGTGTGTGAGTGTGTGTGTGAGTGTGTGTGTGCACTCTGTGGCTGGTCTAGTCTCTGTCAGGGCCTGCCCCCACCCCAGCACGGCCGTGGTCCCTGGGGGCACAGGGATGTGTGAGTGTGTGAGTGTGTGTGTGTGTGTGTCTGAGTGTGTGTGTATGTGCACTCCGTGGCTGATATAGTCTCTGTCAGGGCCTGGCCCCGCCCCAGCACGGCCGTGGTCCCTGGGGGCACAGGGATGTGTGAGTGTGTGAGTGTGTGTGTGTGTGTCTGAGTGTGTGTGTATGTGCACTCCGTGGCTGATCTAGTCTCTGTCAGGGCCTGGCCCCGCCCCAGCACGGCCGTGGTCCTGGGGGCACAGGGATGTGTGAGTGTGTGAGTGAGTGTGTGAGTATGTGTGTCTGAGTGTGTGTGTATGTGCACTCCGTGGCTGATCTAGTCTCTGTCAGGGCCTGGCCCCGCCCCAGCACGGCCGTGGTCCCTGGGGGCACAGGGATGTGTGAGTGTGTGAGTGAGTGTGTGAGTATGTGTGTCTGAGTGTGTGGGTATGTGCACTCCGTGGCTGATCTAGTCTCTGTCAGGGCCTGGCCCCGCCCCAGCACGGCTGTGGTCCTGGGGGCACAGGGATGTGTGAGTGTGTGAGTGTGTGTGTGTGTGTGTGTGTGTCTGAGTGTGTGTGTATGTGCATGCCATGGCTGGTCTAGTCTCTGTCAGGGCCTGGCCCCGCCCCAGCACGGCTGTGGTCCTGGGGGCACAGGGATGTGTGAGTGTGTGAGTGTGTGTGTGTGTGTGTGTCTGAGTGTGTGTGTATGTGCACTCCGTGGCTGATCTAGTCTCTGTCAGGGCCTGGCCCCGCCCCAGCACGGCTGTGGTCCTGGGGGCACAGGGCCAGGCCTGCTGTGCCCTATGCTCTTAGGGTGGCTGCACCTTGTGGCCAACACCCAATCTGGTGGAGGCTCTGATTCCATTCGTGACCTGAGGACGTCAGCACCTGCTAGAGTATGATTATGAGACTTAGAAAGGGAGGACTTAGCTGACAGTGGTGGAAGGGTATGGACGTCCAGTTATAAGATGGGTCGGTCCTGGGGATGCAGTGTCCTGCATGGGAACAAGGGTCATTCGGACCCCGCAGCAGATTTGAAGTTTACTGAGGGAGTGGGGACTTCCCTGGTGGCTCAGCAGTAAAGAACCTGCCTATAATACAGGAGAATCGTGTTGGATCCCTGGATCAGGAAGATCTCCTGGAGGAGGGTACAGCTATCCATTCCAGTATTCTAGCATGGACAATCCCACAGACTGAGGAACCCAGCGGGCTACAGTCCCCAGGGCCGCACAGACTGGACTGAGAGACTAAACCACTACCGCCAAGAGAGTAGATCTTAGGAGTTTTTGTCACAGGAAACAACAATTTGTAAGAATGTGTGGTGATGGATGTTACCTAAAACATACTGTGGAGATTGTTTCACATCGGATCCTGATGTTCTGCGTTTTAAATGTAGGAACTGTCACATGGCATCTGTATGTTCAGCATCACATGGCAGCCATATGTTCCATGTCACATGATGTTCCTGTGTTCAGCATCACATGGCAGCCATATGCTCAGTGTCACATGGCATTCACGTGTCTGGTGTCACATGACACTCGTATGTTCAGTGTCACATGGCAGCCATATGCTCAGTGTCACATGGCATTCACGTGTCTGGTGTCACATGGCATTCACGTGTCTGGTGTCACATGACACTCGTATGTTCAGTGTCACATGGCAGCCATATGCTCAGTGTCACATGACATTCACGTGTCTGGTGTCATGTGACACTCGTATGCTCAGTGTCACATGGCATTCACGTGTCTAGTGTCACATGGCATTCACGTGTCTGGTGTCATGTGACACTCGTATGTTCAGTGTCACATGAAAGGCTTATCTCAGTAAAGCTGGGAGAAGATTATGGGACTACAGGAGGCAGAGGTTGGAAACAGCCCAGAAACAGCACTCGGGAGCCCTGGCCCCTCGCCTAGCTGGGGCGGTTTCCACGTGCGGCAGCAGGGTTCATCGTCACAGGGCGCTGCCTGTCCGTCCCCGTGGGGGGTGGTGTGCATCTTCTTGGGAAGAGGGGGACCAGGCTGGGAGCCGGCTTGGTTACCAAGGTCTGCCAGCCCCACAGCTGAGCTCTGCAGGAGCCCCCGTGAGAGTTTTGCTCATGAGAAGTCCCAGAGGTCTGCGCACACGCAGTGGAGGTCCAACCACCTCCTAAAGAAAGGAGCTGCGACCCTTCACCCTGGGCTCAGGCTTCCACTCCTGGCTTCCGCCAGCTCCCACTCTCACCTGGGGGACTCAGCCGGGGTGGACCCTGTGCTGGTTACCCTGGACATGTCGTCAAGCCCAGCAAGCCTGGCGTCCCCAGACTGTGGCCATTGCACCATTATGAGTGATTGCAAGAGGCGATCTTAGAGCAGATTAGAGGGAGTTTGGGGACAGTAGGGAGACCAGAGGCACCCCATGACTTCGTTCAGGAGAAGGGCATGCGAAGTATTAAGAATAAGGATACAGTTGATGAAAATAACTGGCCCTCAAGGGAAGGCTAGATGGGTGTGGAGGTGGGGTCCCCATCCTGGCTGTGCGAAGGCTCACCCTCCGCATCCCTGTCTTCCCCCCGGGCACCAGGCACACATCCAGCCAACAGCTGACTGTGCTCCCCTCTCCCTAAGATGATGCCGGGGCCCGCGTCCAGCCAGGCCGGTGCTCCCATCCACTGGTGGACCGCCCCCACCACGGGGCTGCATTGCGTGTCTTCCTCACCAACGCTGAGCTCTTTAGCGACGCTGGACCCAGTGAGGCAAAGCCCTGCCGGGGACCCCATCCACCTTGATCAGAGTCTCGCCTGACACTGTCCTCGCCCATGACACAGGCAGGGACCCGGCACAGCCATGACCCCTCATCTGCACTCTCATGCACCCTCACCACCCTCTAAAGTCAGGTCCAGATGATCCGTGCCAGCTTCATGGGGCACAACCGGGGCCATCCAGGGACCTTCATCACGGCCGCACTTATACCCAACTGACCGCACGTCTCAAGCTGCCTCGTCTGTCGGAACACGCGGTCCTGCCCTTCGTGTGGGCTCAGATGGAGCCTGGAGCCCCAGAGGCCTTGAGCATGACAACGTGGACAACCTGTTCACATAAAGACTTGTGCAACTGTACAAGAGAACCCAGTGAACCGACTGGACGAACACTCAGATCACAGGGGAACTGTGTATGTGGCTAAAAACCATCGTGAGTCATGGTACAGCACATCAACTGAGAAACTTCATTTCCAAGTGGCGATATGGACACAGCGTGAGGTGGGAGCCCACCGCTTTCCTCAGAAGCCCTCTGTGGTTTTATAACCTGTGTAAACTTGACCTCTGCTCCACTTCTATGCAAGCCAAGGCCACATCAAGGGTGTAGTATTTCTGCTCCTATAAGCAATGCCTTGTGCAGTGTTACATTTAATCTAGGAAACTAAAGATGGCTTTTACATAGTCCTCATTCAGAAGTGAGGTTTGGCAAGCAGATAGGATCGTGGCCTGCTATTACAGAACAAGAAGTGCACTTAGGCCGATCAATAAGGAACATGGAATTTATGATCATCAGAGATTAGGGCCAAGCACACCCCGGAGTCTGGGAGAAGGTGGGCTTTCCCCTCGGTCACGTCTGGCTTTACCCCAGCCTTGTCCATTTAAGCGTCTTGTGCAGCATCCAGCGTAAAGGAACTTGCTGGAACCAGGTGTGTAGATGCACGTTTCTGAAACCTCTGGAGCTGGGGTTTCTTTCACTGAGTCCCTTGCATCTAGACCATCGTTTCGATTGTCCTGAGATAATGCGACCTCCAGATGGAAATAACTGTGTATTCACCATGACCAACTGACTTTCTGTCCCGATGCAAAGCGGGGAGTTCTTTCTGGCCTCCTAGCTACTTACCTCCGTGAATAGGAAGCAGTGCAGTGTATGTTTCCTCAGCAAGTCCTGGTAGTGCCTCAGATGCTCAGATGCATACCGCTGATATTCACCTAAACAGAAGTCCATATTCCTTCTATCAATATTGATCACTTTCTTACCCATGAGTGTAAAAAGAAAAAATAGCAAAAGACAACAAGAGAATGCAGATGATAGTTAAAACTTGGTATTAGGTCTACACATTCTTATTTCCTTCCCAATGCTTTATATTACAATGTTTACAATATAGTGATTATTCTTTCCAAATGTCTGCCTCCATTCTCTAGAGATTGTATTTCCTTTCAATTTTCAATGATCAAATTATTTCTTTAGCTTAAACTAACTCTTTAAAGGGCTTCCCCATTGACGCAGCTATAAAGAAACTGCCTGAAATGAAGGAGACCCTGGTTCGATTTCTGGGTCCGGAAGATCCCCAGAGAAGGGATAGGCTACCCACCCCAGTATTCATGGGCTTCCCTGGTGGATCAGCCCGTAAAGAATCCACTTGCAAATGGGAGACCTGGGTTCCATTCCTTGGCTGGGAAGATCCTCTGGAGGAGGAAATGGCAATCCACTCCCGTGTTCTTGCTTGGAGAATCCCATGGACAGAGGAGTATGACTGGCAAAGTATCTAATCAAATGCAAAAATGATAACCTTGAGTTTGTTCCTCGGGGACCAGATTGTGCTGACCAGTGGGGTCCCATGACTGTGGACTCGAGGGCAGGAAGGCAGATCAGATAAAGGAAATTTTTCTGAATTTCCTTCTGTTTCCTGATCGGAAAATCTGAATGGGCTCATCAGGATGCACATATTCGTTCACGCATCCACCCGGCTGAGTCATCGGACCCCTCCACACCCTCTCTCCCCAAGTCCCAGAAGATGGTGCTGATGCTGGTGCCGTGGAGACAGACGGTTATCCCCAGCCTTCAGACCAGCTCCAAGGGCCTGACCTGACCCCACTGTTTTGTCCTTCAGGGCACTTAGTGGTATTTTAGGTTGCTGTCCACAGTGGTACCCTAGTCCCTGGGACTGGAAGTAGGTGTAGATAACAGACCGAGAGTTAAAACTCACGAGCCACTTGTCATACGGTATTTGTCATGTTGCTTATTCTTATTTCCACAGCCAAATGGGAGGCCACTCAGTGCAAGGACTAACGGGGGTGCACAGGACATCAGGAAGCATTCCACAAACTGAATTCTAAGTCCCATGCGAATGACATTTCCAGCTTGCAGCTCAGTGTACTTGTCTTTGGAGTTTCCCAAGTGGCTCAGTGGGTAAAGAATCCGCCTGCAATGCTGGAGACACAGAAGATGCAGGTTTGATTCCTGGTCAGGAAGATCCCCTGGAGGAGGGCGTGGCAACCCTCTCCAGTATTCTTGCCTGGAGAATCCCATGGACAGAGGAGCCTGGCGGGCTGCAGTCGATGGGGTCACCAAGAGTCAGACAAAACTGAAGCGACTGGGCATGTACACACGTACTTGTCTTTGTCCTCTAGTCGTCTCTGGTAAAATGCCCAGAAAGTGTGAAAGTGTTAGCTGCTCAGCCATGTCTGACTTTCTGTGACACCATGGGCTGTAGCCTGCAGGCTCCTCTGTCCATGGAACTATCCAGGCAAAAATACTGGTGTGCCCTAAACTTAAATTAATGGGTCCATTTGTTTCTTTTTTGTTTGTTTTTCGTATAATTTTTTTTATTTTTTAATACTTTTTATTGCAGTATAGCCAATTAACTAACAATGTTGTGATAGTTTTAGGTGAAGAGCAAAGGAACTCAGCCTTATACTTATTTACTTGTTAATCTGAACAAAAACACACCATTTGCCCTGCATGTCTAGATTCTGTATTCTCTGGCACATTTATCATAACTTTTTCAGATTGATGATCAGACCCCTTACTTTTTTAAGGAACTTAACCTTACAAAGTGTCTGGATGTTGACTGGATATATTGAATGAAATATGTAAAAAGATATCTAAACTAGTGTGCAAACCCAAGCTTCTTGTGTGTTTCCCCAGCGTTCCCTGTGAGTCCCGATGCTGCTCCCAGCCTTGCTCCCCTGATGAAGGGCGTTTCTTGTCTCCCTGAGGCCACACCATCTCTTACTTTACACATCTTTGGGAAATACTGTGCATGGGGAGAAATGTTGGATTTAGGGACCTAAGGTGGTGGTGTACTAAGACGGGGCTCTTCTGGGGTATTGACTCAGCCGGTTCACTCTCTCTTCCTCTGAAATGGCCAGAAAAGTATTTTCACGTTGTAATGAAGAACGTTCACTGCAGGTTGTTTTGTGAGGTTGACAGACCCCAATACTCAGCTTTCAGCCTCATCTTAACAAGGAGGGATTCCACTAAAGCGAGCCTGATCAAGCTCTTACGCTGTGTCTACTCAGAATTTAAGTTGCTTTTAATCTCAGTTCCAAAGAATCCATGGTGGAGAATTAGTTGCTACCTGTAGAAATAGAGTGTCAGGGTCTGAACCAGGTAGTCTGAACCAAGAGAGATTTTGCCTTAATTTCCAGGGAGTGTTAGCTCCTTGGAAGTTGGGGCCAGAGTGGGTGGAGCTGTAGAAGATCCATGGATGAGGTAGGTGAGCGTCATTGAATAAGCTGGTTAAAAATTAAACTAACCAACATTTCCTGGAGAGAAGAATGCGTGTACTCACCCCAATGGCTGTGATTTCGTTGGCATCGGCCTTATCTGATGTTTTGCTCTTGCTTGCCATCCCTATGCTAATCCACAAAACTCATGCCCTTCTCTCTTTTCTCCCAGTGAAAAATTACTTGCTTAGAAAATGGATGACTTCATTCAGACTGCTCTGTAGTAGAAGTCTCAGTTAGATATATTTGGGGGGAATATATTAGGTACAAAACACGAGATCTTCTTTCTTCAATGAGCATCACATCACTATGTGTTGGCATTTTCTCCTGACAAAGGGGTCAATATAAATTGAAATATTTGCCCCCTCCCAAAAAAGAGTGGAGGTGAAACTAGGAATTGCCCAAATCCATAGCCTGAAACTTGCTATCTACAACTTGGTTGATGAGAAGAGCATAAAACTCTGAAATTAGTTTATTAAAATATTAATCTCCTGGAGCATGGGATCATTTGGAGAATTATGCCAATGTCGTGTTGGTAGATAGTACAATCAGACAAAGGTGATGTTAACTGAAGTAAAGTTTGATTTGCTTTGTAGAATCTCAGTGAAAGGCAGCTGTCACAGTGAGAAAAGCAGAGTTTTAAATATGATACGTTAGAATCCTGGCTCTCAGTCAGTGTCACCTGGGGCAGAGGATCAAGCCTTTCTTAGCTCCACTGTGCATATCAAACTGGCATTAAAAAGCAGACTTTTGTGAGGATTAGAGATAATTATATGACTTGCCTAGCAAAATTTTTGGCAGTCAATGGTTATTAATAATTATTTTGCAAGCAATGTATTAACATACACTGAAGTCCTGGCATTTTCCACTAGAGTTGTAATTTTAAAAAAAAAGTCATAGCACTAGTTAAAGTATGAAAATTAAAATATGTTTTACAAATGCATTGACTTGTAGCTATTGCAATAGTTTAGCTGCGAATAACCCAGGTTAAAATCTGCCCCCTCAACAAAACAGTGCACTAAGTAGAGAAAACATGAGGAATACTAGCTGGGCTCTGAGGAAGCTGAGACATCAAAGACTGGGCTTACCGAGGCAAGTTCTCAGCTGAGAGTCCAGTCGGTCATTTGTGAGAGGTCCAGGGTCCACTGCGCTGTGGTTTTGCTGACGCAGAACCTGTGCAGGGGCAGCACCCTCTCGTGAGCATCAGGGAAGGCGGCTGGACCACTGAGAAGCCAGGGGTGAAGAACTCAGAGGAGAGGGGCGGCAGGACAGAGCAGGTGGCGGCAGAGACACGTGGAGGGGAAGGCAGGGGTGAGAGGTCAGCGGGCCGTTGACCTGCTGACTGGGGAGGGGCCCAGCTGGATAAAAGCTGTGTGAGGACCACCGGTCATTCACGGCAAGAGGGTCCACAGAGGGTGGAGAAGGAGGGGAAGGGACGCAGGCCAGAAAGGCCGCCTCAGGAGCGTGATGTGAGGCCGGGACGGGAAGGGCAGCCGCGAGGAAGGGCGGCTCCCCCAGGATGGGGTGTTCTGTAAGCCAGGACCTGCCGCCCAGCACAGGGAGGGCAGCTCAGCGCTCTGCAACCACCAAAGTGGGAAGAGAGAAAAGAAAGAACAGATACAGGCACACGCGTAGCTGGACTCCCTTGCTGTGCCCCTGAGGCTAGCACAGGACTGCTAACCAACTCTACGCCAAGAGAAAGTAAAACTTCAAATATTAATAAAGCCACTGTACGCATCAGCAAGACAGCATCTCGTTTTGGCCCCAGGGAGCCTTTGCTGACCCGGGGAATGTGTTCCCAAGGGTGTCCTGCCGCGGGCGCTGCAGAGGGTGAGGGCACAGAAGGGTGACAGGCGCCCTGGGGGCCGGGCAGGTGTCCCAGGACGTGGTGATGAGGCATCTGCACGTTGTCCTTGTTCTGGTCTCCAGCCCAACACTATTTCTAATTTACCGATGTCCTCATTTTCAGTTTGGGAGATGCAGAAAAGAGAACCTTTGGAGAAGGTGCCCTTGCACTTTTTTTGTGTTATGCAAAGTTCTAAGACCTCCATGCATTAAATTTAAATGATACTTTAAGACATAACCAGGAGCTCCCAGGTGGTCCTGTGGTTAAGACTCCTTGCTCCCAAAGCAGGGGGCACTGGTTCAATCCTGATCAGGGAACTAGACGCCACACGCTTCACTGTGCAGCCAAATAAATAAATAAAGAGATGTCGTCTTGCTAAAAGGAAAAAAATATGATGCAAAAACATTAAAAAACTAGACCATAATCTCACTAACTCAAATTGAAATAAAGCCCTGCCATTTTCCAAAACATCACCTCATTTCACTGTGAATTAATTTTCTTAAAGATGTCAAGTTAATTGAATGAAAGAAATGTCACCAAAAAGAAGGAGGCCTTCCTCACATTTGGACCTTTATTTTCCAAATATAAAATTCATATATTTTCCTCAACAATTCATTAGCTGGGGACCCCCTCCAGGGATGGGAAGTCTAGCAAGGAAATTAAATCCTAAATGAGAAGTTGCTGCTGAAATCTCTCCCGCATGACACACAGTCAGCATAGACAGACTCCCTCAAGTATACCAGACAACTCAAGAAATTCACCAAAAGTGTGAATATTCATAAGACAACTCTCGAGAAAAGCAACCAATCATCATTAGATCCTTTCATGTTCATTATAATAAAATTAATCTTGATTAATTCATTCATTATTAATCTTGCATTCAAATGCAATTCCATAGAAATTGCATTGTGATTTAGCAATTAATTTATATGCCAAGATTGAGCCGTGTTTCCTTGGGCCTGCAAGGCACAGCTCTCCATTGTGTCAGAGGCAACGGCAAGCCCAGAAGATCTGTTTGTCTAAACATATTCAAAGGAATATCCAAGAAGTCATAAATGCTAAAGCAGGAGAGATTTCCTGCCTTACATTCTATACTCTTAAAAAAAAAACAAAACAGCAACAGAAATTGTGCAACCTCTTGAAGGGAGAAAAAGCAGGCACATATTTTAAATGTTCAAAAGAAGTTTAGGACGAAAGTGGCTTCCTTGAATTTTGAAAGTCCTTTAGATCTAGTCATCATTTACATGAGCCTTTAAAGAAATGAGGATTAACTGAGTGGTAGACCCACCGCATCAAGGAGGAAACTGCCAAATGTGTAACGTGTTTGGTGAGGACACAGGTGGGAAGGCATGGGCTGACCTCAGAAGTGGAGTTTTATCATCAGATGAGGTTACATAAAACCCTCTTAGTGCTGTGTTAGTCGCTCAGTTGTATGGAACTCTTTGCAATTCCATAGACTATAGTCCGCCAGGCTCCTCTGTCCATGGAATCCTCCAGGCAAGAATACTGGAGTGGATTGCCATTCTCTTCTTCAGGGGATCTTCCCGACCCAGGGTTTGAACCCACACCTCCCAGGTCTCCTGCACTGCAGGCGTATTCTGTGCCCCTGAGCCACCCCTCTTAATCTTTATTCAGTGAAGCTTCATTGTTCAGTGTCCCCAGGCCCTTCATTCGTGTATCTTGTGGAATTCAGAACTAACATGTTGTTGAAGAGAGTGTGATGGGCAGGCTGACCTTTGGTCTACGGCCTGTCTGTACATCCTCAGAAACCCCGAGGCTTGTAGTTCTCAGCGCCCCACCCCTAGGAACCAGACAGGACCGGAACTCTGTAGCTCTTCTTTCATTCTGTCCGAGACCTGCTGTATAGACCCAGAAAGATGCTGGCACCCACAATGGGCTCATTCTGCCCGAAAGAAGGAAAAAATTCAAACTGAGTTCTCAAGCAAGATATGGAGGCATTCCACACTGAGGATGTTTACACAGGCTTCTTGATTGCATAGGAAACAAATGTTCTCATTTGATCTGATCAGCTCAGCCCCATGTATCTGAGGCCTCGTGAAAGAAATGAGAACTTTCACCGACCCGTGAAAGGCATAAACTTGAATTTCTAACTCAGATGGAAAACCAGCTAAAGCTTCAGTCCCCAGGTTGAGGTATCTGCTAAGGCACTGAATCAAGTGTGTGGACCGGGTCCCGGGGGAGGGTCAGTCCACCGAGACAGCCATGTGGGTCAGATGGTGCCACCCAGCAAGAAGGCAGCTTCCAATCAGCCCTCTCGCAGGTGGGCGGAAGGGTAAAGACCCGCGGGAGCTACTACCCCAGCCGCTGCGGGACAGTCAGGGAGGGCACATCTCTGCAAAGAGAGGTTGGAAGGCTCACGTTGTCCTGGAAGCTCCAGGACACACCCAGCATCCCTGGGAGGGGCAGAGACCGCCGGCCTGGGGCCTCCCCGTGGGCTCTTTCTGCTGCAGGGTCGTGAGAAGTTATGCTCTGTAAAGAGCACAGGACCTCTAATAACAACAGCGTGTGCGTGTGTGTGTGTGTGTGTGTGAGTCACTCAGTGGTGTCCGACTCTGCGACCCTATAGACTGTGGCCTGTCGGGCTCCTCTGTCCATGGGATTCTCCAGGCAAGAATACTGGATTGGGTTGCCTTTTCCTTCTCCGGGGGATCTTCCTGACCCAGGGGTCGAAGGCCTCCTCTCCTGCATTGGCAGAGGATTCTTCACCGCTGAACCCCCCGGAAGTCCATCATTGCTGCAGTGTCTCTCTTCAAACCACACTTACTGTCCTCAAGGCCAGAGGGACATCCTGCCCTGTTATCAATGATTCCGTGTTTATAAAACGTGGTGCATGGTTTGCCTGCGTTTCCCTCTTTTCCTGTAAATGCTTTCTAGATCTTCTCTTTTCAAATGTTCTTGGAACCAAGTTTGGCCCTTTGCTGTCATCTTTTACCGTGGGACATCCATCAGTCTGCCGCAGTGAAGCATGAAGAAAGCTATTAACTCATATGTGTAACACCCACATACCCATGCCTGTATACACACGTATACATGAGGGATAAACAGACAGGACGTGTGACTGTCCCGTTACTGCCTTTATTGTCAAGTACGACCTTGTAAATCAACTGTTTCAGTTCAGTCGCTCAGTCATGTCCAACTCTTTGCAACATGAATCGCAGCACGCCAGGCCTCCCTGTCCATCACCATCTCCCGGAGTCCACCCAAACCCATGTCCATCGAGTCAGTGATGCCATCCAACCATCTCATCCTCTGTTGTCCCCTTCTCCTCCTGCCCTCAATCTTTCCCAGCATCAGGGTCTTTTCAAACAAGTCAGCTCTTTGCATCAGGTGGCCAAAGTACTGGAGTTTCTGCTTTAGCATCATTCCTTCCAAAGAACACCCAGGACTGATCTCCTTCAGAATGGACTGGTTGGATCTCCTTGCAGTCCAAGGGACTCTCAAGAGTCTTCTCCAACACCACAGTTCAAAAGCATCACCTCTTTGGTGCTCAGCTTTCTTCACAGTCCAACTCTCACATCCATACATGACTACAGGAAAAACCATAGCCTTGAATAGACAGACCTTTGTTGGCAAAGTAATGTCTCTGCTTTTTAATATGCTATCTGGGTTCATAACTTTCCTTCCAAGGAGTAAGCGTCTTTTAATTTCATGGCTGTAGTCACCATCTGCAGTGATTTGGGAGCCCCCCAAAATAAAGTCTGACACTGTTTCCACTGTTTCCCCATCTATTTGCCATGAAGTGATGGGACCAGATGCCATGATCTTCATTTTCTGAATGTTGAGGTTTAAGCCAACTTTTTCACTCTCCTCTTTCACTTTCATCAAGAGGTGTTTTAGTTCCTCTTCACTTTCTGCCACAAGGGTGGTGTCATCTGCATATCTGAGGTTATTGATATTTCTCCCGGCAATCTTGATTCCAGCTTGTGCTTCATCCAGCCCAGCGTTTCTCATAATGTACTCTGCACATAAGTTAAAAGCAGCAGGGTGACAATATACAGCCTTGACGTACTCCTTTTCCTATTTGGAACCAGTCTGTAGCTCCATCTCCAGTTCTAATTGTTGCTTCCTGACCTGCATACAGATTTCTCAAGAGGCAGGTAAGATGATCTGGTATGCCCATCTCTTTCAGAATTTTCCACAGTTTATTGTGATCCACATAAAGACTTTGGCATAGTTAATAAAGCAGAAATAGATGTTTTTCTGGAACTCTCTTGCTTTTTCCATGATCCAGCGGATGTTGGCAATTTGATCTCTGGTTCCTCTGCCTTTTCTAATACCAGCTTGAATATCTGGAAGTTCACGGTTCACGTATTGCTGAAGCCTGGCTTGGAGAATTTTAAGCATTACTTTACTAGCTTGTGAGATGAGTGCAATTGTGTGGTAGTTTGAGCATTCTTGGCATTGCCTTTCTTTGGGATTGAAATCAACTGTACTCCCATATAAAATAAAAATTAAGAAAAGGACTACCCATCTGAAGGTCCTGTCCCCTCACTCTCAGGAGCACACGGGGCATCTGCAGGACGCTGGAGGTGAGCACCCTACGAGCGGGCCAGGACCTCCCCTGGAGCACGAGGATGGTCTTTGGTCCTGGGGCTGGCATTAGCCTTCTCCTCTGGTTGAAGGGCGGCCGGCTAGTGGGTAATGCACAGTTTTGATGCTGACATTTGATGGGAGAGAAATGGAGAACCAAAGTCCCTACAGACCAATGACAGTCCCTACAGCGTCCACAGGAGAAGTGCAGGCTGGACACACTGACGCGTCCTGACACCCGGGACAGTGTCCAGGCCCTGCGGACGCGTGGAGTGTGGCTCAGCCCTGGGCCTATCCGGGGAGTGCCTGCCGTTTAGGGGAAGCTGACCCCTGGCCCAGTGCACCGGGTTCAGACACGATCCCCCTTGTACACCCATCAACCCCACTGGCCCATGGGAGACAGCAGTAACCCAAGTGCGGACGGACTGCAGAAGGACACGGTGTCCTGTCGGGGACATGGCGCTGGCCTGGGCTCCAACCTCGCCTTGAGCAGCTCAGCCTCGCCCGGGGCTCAGTGACCTTCTCTGGAGACGCCGGGCGGAGGTGGCCCCCTGGCCCCTGTGAGGAGGGCAGAGCCCCGAGAGGGGGCTGTTCAGCCGGAGTGGAGACTGGGTGTTGCTGTGAGGTCTGCAGGGGACAGTGACTCTGGTGGCCTGACCACCCCACCCCCAAGGGGACGTGGTGTCCCATGAAACGGCGAGTGGCGCCTGCTCTTCCAGTCCGCATCCCCCAGCCCCAGGAGTGTGGACGCAAACCCAAACTGAAATCTGGTCCCGCCCTCTTCTGGGCAGGGAGGCTCTGGGGTGCAGCCTGAAGGAAGCCAGTCTGCGGCCGTAGGCACGGGTGACTGCGTGGACGGACGGGAAGCCCGGCCCGGCAGCTTTAGCCTTGGCCACGCTCTGTGCTGAAGTGATCATGGCCTCCAGATCCAAGTAGAAAGACCAGGACTTCGTGGCTGTTAGGGGGAGTGGAGGCCAGGGCAGGGGGGCCGGCTGCTGCCCGCTGCCCACGGCTGACTGCTCCGTGGGCGGAGCTCCTGCAGGGCCTCAGGTCTCATCCTGAAGGGTCAGCACGCAGCTCTGTCCAGGGAGCCAGCCGAGACTGCGCAATACACCGCGTGTCCACAGGTACAAGCCGCCTGGGGTCTCCCCACCCAGCGCGTCAAAGAGAAAACAGGCTTATTTGAGGGAAGAATCGCGTATTCATTACCGAACACAGGTAACAGCAGCTTAGAACTTCTCTTATTGTTCCAAAAAAGTCAGATAAAAAGACATAATGGGTTAGATATTACATAAAGCTTTTTGTGTTTCTAGTGTAACAACAAACTAACTTTGCTTAAATTAAAAAAAGAAAGAAAGAAAGAAAATCTGTTACTGCAAGCACAGAGACCAATTTCAATGACATACACAGAAGAGGAACTGAAATAGTTTTAAGAGGGATATTTTCAACTCCAAGCAGGTAAGTTCAGTGGCTAGCGAGGCAAGAGGGTTAACTGCTACCATGTGGCCCTTTGAAGGGCTTCTGTGGGGGCTCAGTAGATAAACAATCTGTCTGCAATCAGGAGACATAGGAGATGTGGGTTCCATCCCTGTGTCGGGAAGATTCCCTGAAGGAGGGCGTGGCAACCCACTCCAGTATTCTTGCCTGGAGAATCCCGTGGACGGAGGAGTCTGGTGGGCTACAGTCCATGGGATTGCAGAGAGCACGGCAAGACAGAGCACGCACGTAGAGAAGCTGCCAGAAGGGGAGTTCTCTTTGGGTGTTGAAAACAATAGAACACAAGTGGTCCAATATTTAAACAGGAAAGTCTATTCTTTAATTCATATTTTTCTTCTCAAAATAACCACTTTCCCCAAAGGAAACAGACACTCCTGCAGAGGGTGGAGGGAAGCAAACGCAAGGAATACAGGCAGAGAGTGAGGAAGCTCTATTGACTTTAAATAACAGCAAAATCTTTCTCAAGGGCACCTGCCGTCGCACGTCCAGGCTCTGGGGAAGCCAGGCTATTGACACGCCAGACGACAGAGGATCCATAGGAAAAAACTACTCCAATTATTGGCTGCTTTTGTAATTAGAGGCAGAAAGTATCCAGCCATTTGCTCCAACTGACAGATAGGGAATGTGTAATGCAAAGAGATATACAGTTTCTGTCATATCCTCAGAGCTAAATAAAACAGACCCGCCTTCCAGGAGGAATTGGGTTACAGGCCCACAATGGTGCAGTGTGTCAGAACCTCGGTCTTCCTTTTTTATTATGAGAATCAATAGACTCACTCCCAGACTGTTGCCGCATGATATTGGATCTGTTTAATTGATGGGCACCTATCGTGTTAGGAGACTGTGCCGGGTAATTATACAGATGTACTCGGTGAAGTCATTTAAATGACAATTTTTATTTTTATATTGTTTGCAGGGACTGCCATAAGAGAGACACTGTCATTTTCTATCATAAGAGATTTGATAAAGGCAAATACAAAGCATGATGCATTTAAGCTGTGTTAGATGTAATCTGATTGATGCAACATTATACCTTTCACCAAGTCCCCTTGCCAAAGGAAAGGATACTTTTTCCTAAAAGACAATCATTGAGATCCTGGAATATTCCTAAGCTTTCTAAATCAAGGCTGCCATGAGAGGAAACAGAGAGCTCTGTGTATTTACAGCTTTGAAAAAATGAAACAAAGCTTCTCTGATTTGGTTTGTCAAAGAACCCACCAGTTTGGATACGATATGGAGAAATATGTATTTGGTTGAGCAACATTTTTTCAGCAATTTGTTTCCAAATAGGAAACCTGGAAGGTGGGGTGTGACAGGCAGTGCGAGGAGGTGACCACGTAGGTGCCAGCCCAGCAGGTACAAGAGCAAGGCTGCCAGGTGTCATGGCGAAGGGCTGAGACTCTGGGGCCACGGGGTCGGGAGGAAGGCTCTGGGCAGGCACACCTGGGCTACCTTTTCATGAAACGAATAGAAGCGTAAGGGGCTCAGTCGCCTGGCGTCACCGAGGGCAAACGTGGCCTTGCGCATTGTCGGGGGCAGTCAGGTCCGTTAGTCTGACATCTGAGTCCCACACTTTCAGGCTCTGCCACTGAAGGGAGGGGACCCAGGCCGCCTGGGGGGGGCACTAATCCTTCCATCTGTTGATCCAAGAGCATCACCTTGGGGATCCACATTGGAGCTCTTCCTCCTCATGACAGTGCCCAGAGCTGCCTACAATCCCGTGTCTACACCCATTCTGCTCTCTGAGATTGAGCTCTGTCCTTTATGTTACGAACAGCCCTGGTCTCTGAACATTTGCTGTCTGTGCCCTTGGCCCCGGAGCCCATGCACCCGGCCCCTCCAGACCACCCAGAGGTCTTGTGGAGATGGAGCAGAGAAGGCCCTGTGGACTGGCACGTGGCTGTGAGCTCCATGGGCAGGGACGTTTGCCCTGGTCTCCATCACAGACCCAGGGCCTTGAAGAGAAAGCAGTGCAAGCAGCGAATATATCCGGGCGACAAGGTCAGTTTCTCGGACCCAGGGGATGGGCACCCAGGAAGAGGAGGCGTCAGGGCCCCTGGTGCTGTCTCCTGACCTCCTCATCCTTCGAGCAGACTCCACACTCTCACCCACCACGCCAGCCATCTCTGCCCTCGGGTCTCCACCACGTGTTAGGATCAGGGTCTGCTCCCCCTGCAGCTGGGTGGGGCCATGAGGTGATACAGGCCAGAGTCTGGGGACACGGAAGGCGGGTTTCCAGGGGGGCTGTCACCTGGCTGCACCGGCTCCTCGCCACCTGCCTTTCTGTGCCATCTACACCCCAAGCAGAGCAGAAGGAGGTTCTTCCTCAAGGAGACAGTCCAGGACACGCACGAACTGGAGCGGCCCCTCACGAGAACCCCTGCCTCCTTCCCCCGCTCCGCCTGCCCTAACGATACCTTCTCCTGCCTGCACGCTTCTGGTGCTGCACCTGGAAGGCTTGCAGCGCTGGGCACGCCAACCTTGCTGGGAGTGGTCCTCAGGAACAGGATGAGAACTTGGAAGTGGCCCGCAGACTGTGATGCAAAGTGAGACACCAGGGAAGAGACACGGATGTGCTCACAGGACTGCAAGACTCTGCTTCCTGGCCCTTGACATCACCACCCACTCTGTGCGCATAAGTCAGGTTTCTAACAAAGCTTGGGAGGGAGGATTTGGTGAGGGGGCTTTTGGGGGAATGACTGTGTTTAGGGGAAAGCATAATTTCACCTGGGAGAAGGGCTCCCACCCCCAGAGAGTAGGGGACCTCACAGGGCACCCCACTAGCAGCAGCAATCTTCTGACCACCCAGACTCTTCCTCCCACAGCCCAGGGGTCAGAAATGGACACTGCACGCGGATCTTGAAGTGAGAAAAACCAGCCCCATCCCCAGCCTGAGGACAGGTGCCTGCTTGCAGCCAGCGTGCCCTGGACAGGGGGAGGTTGGCTAGTATCGGGGACAGTTAGAACTCTTGGGTTGGGAAGATGCTTGCGTGTATATATACTGCGGAAGACTGTGTGTGCGTGTGCCTGTCAGCTAAGTCGCTTCAGTTGTGTCCAACTCTTTGAGACTCTATGGGCTGTAGCCCGCCAGGCTCCTCTGTCCATGGGATTCTCCAGACAAGAATCCTGGAGTGAAGTGCCGTGCCCTCCTCCAGGGGATCTTCCAAACCTAGGGATCGAATGTGTTTCTTAAACCTCCTGTGTTGGCAGGCAGGATCTTTTCCACTAGTGCCACCTGGAAAGCCCACAGAACAGTGTATTCCCCCCCTAAATTAACCAAGAATCTGTGGGATTTTTTTTCTCCTAGTATCAGGGGGAAATGTCCCCTCTCTGCACAGTTTGAAAGCACAGTGTGAGGCTAAACCGAACTGAGTTCCGGTGCTGGGGTCCCAGTCGTCTTACTCAATAGGCAGGTTCTACGAGTGCTCCGCACAGACTGAACCTAAAGGAATCTGTGTCCCCTCTGTCAGCACCTAGAATGTTCTAAGTCCTCAACAAAGGCCTGCTGATTTTACATTTTCAGACGAAAGCTATTCCCACTACTCCCCTAGGCAGTATTTGCAGACCTGGGCATTTTTTAAGTGAGTGGAGAAAACCTCTAGCTCAGGGAAGGCAGAGTTATGGATTGTAACTCAGTATTATTCTTTAAAGTGTCTGAATTCATAGCTCAGTGTAGAGAAAGAGTAAGAGGCTGCTATCCTGTCATAAAGCGGCTGCATGGAATCATAAACCAGTTCTGACAGCAGCAGCGTGTGTGACATGCGGTCAAGGAGAGGGGGCAGCCCTGGAATGCTCCATGAGAACCGTTCCTTCTTTTTCCACAGGGAGATGGTGAACCTCCAGGTTTCCCACAGAGGACCTCGAACCCAGGGTGCCCGTCAGGCCGGTGGGAGGGCCACGGATGGTTCAAGGATTTGCATATATGTACAAGCACACACACAGAGTACACATATACAGACATGTACACACATAAGAAATACATGCATGCATCTATGTGTGTACGTGTACATGCATGTGTGTACATGAACAGCATATCTATGAAAAAGTGAAAGTGTTAGTCACTCAGTCGTGTCCAATGCTTTGCGACCCCATGGACGGTAGCCTGCCAGACTCCTCTGCCTGTGGAATTTCCCAGCCAAGAATATGGGAGTGCGTTGCCATTCCCTCATCCACGGGATCGTCCCGACTCAAGGACTGAACCTGGGTCTCCCACAGTGCAGGCAGATTCTTCACCATCTGTGCCACCAGCAAATTATATTCATGCACAAATACATAGAATATGTGTGCAATATATGTATCTACACACCCAGACTGCAAATATGTATGCACATAGAGTGTACGTAATGTATACACACACAGTATATATACATGTGTGTGCACACATAGTATAAACACATGCATACACATATATACACATAATATATGTATGTACACATGAATAGCGTATATAGTATGTGTGTGTATACACACACACACACACACCATGGTATCCCTGGAGACCACCTTCCCCAGTGGGAACCTGAATCTAGCAAAATCACTATCAGTTACCTTTCGTCTCCAGAAGCCAAGCCCTACATTGCATTTTTTCTCCATTTGTTCAGGAACCTGGAGCAGGAACACAGATTACATTGCTGCTTTGAGACGACAATGTTGTCTGGTAAGCAGCGTGCTCAAGAACGTAGGAAACAGCAGTGCAGAGTCCCCCAGGCCCCGCCACCCACACGGAAGCCTTGCCGGCACCAGTGTACTCCGGACGGCGTGACAGAAGTACACTGCCACTCGAGTTAATGGATTTATCAAATACCTTATTTCATGCTTTCTGCTTTTGATTTATGAATTTTGATCCTGGAGACAAGGGCCCTGTGAGTATTGATTGTGGGAAATGTCAGACTAACAGAAGTTAATTTCACTTGTGCATGTGAAGGGCTCCGGTCCTCTGACAGCCCTGTCTGCAGAGGATCAGCTGTCAGGCGCCCAGTGACACAGCGCTGTCACCTCCTGCTGTCACCAGGGCCACCACCCCACCAAGCAGACTTGGGCCGCCCCGCCCTATGGGCTGATGCGGCGCTTGAATATGGATCTGGGAATGGGGCGTGCACACGGGGAACCTCGGATTGTGGGCGAAGCCGAAATTCGACGGCTGCGGCTCGCCAGGAGGGGGAAGGGCCCGAGCTGCCGGTGGGCAGGGTGCCCTGCCCTTTGGGGCGTCGCACTTTTGATTGCAATATGCCTGACAGGATAATGGAATGTCATTCTGCCAACTCCCAAGCTGGTTAGGGACAGTTTATTTATTGATTGACTTTCTCTGTAAATTATCAATCTTTTTTATACTCCAGTCAACAAGGCATTCGTTATGCAGTAATATCCTAATGTGCAGCCATGTGGCAGGCGTGTCTTCAATCCGGGGCTCACATCCCGAAGGTTTGCAGAGCTGGAAATGAAACCGTTCTTTAAGACATAGACTTACGCCCCTTCCACAGGTTAAGTTACAAGTCAGGGACATCTTGGGACACGTTGAAGTGCATTGTATGGTTAAATTAGCACATACACATCGGTGCAAAAAACTCTGTAGCAGAAGGAGCAGAGACACCTTCTTCTGTAAAAATTTCATTGAAGTGTGGTCGATTTATACTGTTTCATTACCTTCTGCAGTACGGCAAAGTGACTCAGTTATACACACGTCTATTTGTTTTCATATTGCTTTCCATTATGGTTTATGGCAGGATATTGAATATAGCTCCCTGTTTATCCATCCTATATGTAACAGTTTGCACCTGCTAATCCCAAACTCCCAATCCTGCCCTCCCCCTCCCCTTCCCCCTTGGCAACCACAAGTCTGTTCTCTACTCACAGACACAATTTTAAAAGAAACACACACACGCACACACACACACACACACACACACATAAAAGGAAATCAAGGTAGAAGTATGTGTAACAAACCCGGAGGATTATTTTCTATTGTAGCAATAGTGAAGGTAATGAAATCTTAATTGCACCCTAACCTTTTAGTCAATAGCTTTTTATTCTTGGGGAAAAGTATCTAAGTCGAAGGATAAATATTAGAGAGTTTGGTTGAAATATTCCAAGATACCAGCTCACTATTTACGAAGTTTTCTGATGATATTGACTTTAAAAAATACAATGTGTACTTTAGAGCAGTTTTTAGGTTCACAGAAAAACTAAGAGGAAAGTACAGAAATTTCCCATATATATTCCCCAGCCCCTACATGTATGAAGACCCTCACTCTCAACAACCCCACCAGATTTGCTATAATCCATGAACCTACATGGCCCTTCAATATCCCCCAAATCTACAGTTTACTTTAGGGTTCACTAGGTATTGTACATTTTATGGGGTTTGGACAGATATTAATATAATTATAATTATATAATTAGTATAATGACATGTACCCACTGTGATAGTATCATACAAAATATCACCACTCCCTCTAAACTCTGGAAACTAATGATCATTTTATTGGTTCCATGATGTTGCCTTTTCCAGAGTGCCCTGTAGTGGGAATCATACCCAATGCAGCCTTTTCAGATTGTCTGCTTTCATATAGTAATACATTTTGGAGTTTCCTCCATATCTTTTCATGGCTTGACGGCTCCTTTCTTGTTTAGTGCCTAATAATATTCCATGGTCTGGATGCAACACAGATTGTTTCTCTATTAACCTTCTGAGGGTCATCTTGGTTCCTCCATAGTGCTGGCGGTTATGAATGAAGCTGCTATAAATATACACTTGCGAGTTTTTGCATGGGCATAAATTTTCAGGTCTCTTAGATAGATACCAAATCTGGTATCATGGTGTGAGACAATGTCTAATTTTATAAGAAACCACCAAACTGTCTTCCAAAGTGGCGGCAGCATCTTGCCCCCCCCCCGCCAGCTGGCATGAGGGTTCCTGCTGCTCCACGCCCTCCCCAGCACCTGCCTCTGTCTCTGGATTTTGCACACAGAAGCTTCTGTAGATTCAAACACAGATGCTTGTGTTTCCTCTTTTCCAGTCTGGATGCCTATCATTTCTTTTCCTTGGATTAGCACACTGGCTAGAATCCCCCGTACACAGTTGAGCACGAATTCTGGGGGAGAACATTCTTGTTTTATTCCTGATCTTAATGGAACAGCAATCATCTCTCACTATTAGGTGTGACGTTAGCTGAAATTATTTTATTGATGTCCTTTGTCAAGTTACCCCTGGTGAAGTCCTCCTCCGCTTCCTTAATGTGGAAGATAAGGCCACTGAGTTGAGCCTGTTCCTTCTTTCCAAAACATACATTCAGTGCTCCTCCTTTCACCTTGAATAATCCTTCAGCAGGAATTAGATTTTTGTACCATCTAGCGTTTCTACTCTTTAACTTCTTTGACCTATGGGCATTTTAGAAATGTATTGTTTCACTTTCAGATAGTTCGGAATCCTCCGTATTTCTTTGTGACTAAATGCTAATTTTATCCTGTTGTTGTCAGAGAACTAACCTGTATAAATTGAATCCTTTTAAATATCTTCAGGTCTTCTTTATGACCTAGTGTAGAGTCTATCATGGTCAATTATCTGTGTGCGCTTGAAAGAATGTGTACTCTGCTCTTATTGGGTGGAATGTTCTGTTAATATCAGTGAGGTCAGTTTGGTCAATAGTGCTGGTCAATTCTTCTATATCTTACTGATTTTCTGTCTAATTCTTCCAGAAACTACCTAGGTGGGGTAAGGAAATCTCTGACATTTAATTGTCAACATGTCTGTTTTTCCTTGAAGTACTATGAGATTTTGGTTCATGTATTTTGAAGCTACATTGTTAGGTTTATAAATGTCTAGAATTCTTATGTCCTGCTATTAAACTGAGTGTTTATCACTGTAAAATGAACTTTTTTATCTGGTAAAATTATTTTCTCTGAAATCTACTTGTATATCTGTATACTGACACCAACTTTCTTCTGAATAATGTTAACATGATATATAATTTTCTGACATTTTATTTTCAATCTATTTGTGTCTTTATGCATGGGGGGAAGAGGGAGGGAAAGAGGCTATCTTTTAACCAATCTGAAAACCTCAATCTTTTCATTTGTTATTTAGACCAATCTCATTTCATAATTATTGATCTTGTTAGAGTTTTATTTGACATTTGTTCACCATGTGCCTCATTTTTTCCCTGTCCTCCTGTCCTCCTGTTTTCTTTTGTATTACATTAATATATTTTATGATTTAATTTTACTTTCCTTTACTAGCTAAACTGTTCTGCTGTGCATTAATGACTGTTTCAGGCTTCACAGTTCATGTGTGAGTAGAGTAATGGCCTCCTGAAGATGTTCGGGTTATAACCCCCGAGTCCTGTGGGTATACCATAAGTGGAATTAAGGCTGCAGAGGGAATTAACTGTGGGTCACAATGGTCACATCTCTTTTCACAGATTCCAAAGATTTCAATGTGGATTTGTGACTCTATTTTGTTCAATAAATTTGTTGGGAATGCTCTGAGAAGCATTTTATATTTTGACAAAAAAAAAGCCCCCCAAAAGACAGGATCTCTTTTTTCTCTGCCCGGTCTGGTGAAGATGTGATGCCTGAGGATCCTGAGGTCCCTTGACAATGAGGAGGCCAGGGCCTACCCAAGCAACTAAAGATCAGTAAGCTTGGAGGTAGAGACAGTTGGGTGTCATGGGATGTTTTTAACTCACTAATTAAATCAACACGAGCATCACCCTCTCCAGACATCTTGCTATCATAAGTTATTTGCTATCTGCCAGGTGCTATCTGCCGTGTGTGTGTGCGTGTGTGTGTGTGTGTGTGTGTGTGTGTGTGTGTGTGTAAGATGCTCCATGCCAACTTAATGAGCAATGAATGAAGAATCAAGTATGTGTATGATTCTTCTCTGTGTCTTAAGACCAATGTTTTATATACTGTGGTGGAGACTGGAGTGAAATCAGCTTGTATGGCTTACTGGTGTGTCGATGGCTACGGATGTCAGGGGCTCACTCAAAGGCAGCAGTCCTCAGTTTCCTCGCGTTGACTTATTACCCAGGGGCCCTACAATGAAGCACTCAAAGTCATAAACTACTCACAAAACGAAAAGTGCACATAAATTCTAAAGAACAGCATGATCAATCCCACCCTGTCTAAAGCCATTAGACGTATTCGCAAATGTAAGAGGGCATACGACTTGAATTTTTTGTTTGGCTGTACATCAATTTTCAAAGCCCTTTTTGGGTGGGTGTCATTAAATTTTATAAATGTGACTATCAGTCTGCAATTTACTAGCTATCTTCTTTTAGAAGTGAGTGGTGAAGGTAAGGAAGATGCAGGAAATTCTAGCAGTTCTGAAATAGATCTGGCTAAAGATACCAAATAATTATAACTGATGTATACTAGTAAGGCACCATAAAGAGATCCTCATTTCATGTACCAAGTGTTAATATTTGCTGTCTATTTGCATCATCAATAAAGTACCATAAAAGATTCTGAGTAAAAACATACCAGTTCAGTTCAGTCACTCAGTCGTGTCCGACTCTTTGTGACCCCATGAATCGCAGCACACGAGGCTTCCCTGTCCATCACCAACTCCCGGATTTACTCAAACTCATGTCCATTGAGTCGGTGATGCCATCCAGCCATCTCATCCTCTGCCATCCCCTTCTCCTCCTGCCCCCAATCCCTCCCAGCATCAGAGTCTTTTCCAATGAGTCAACTCTTTGCATGAGGTGGCCAAAGTATTGCAGTTCCAGCTTTAGCATCAGTCCTTCCAATGAACACCTAGGACTGATCTCCTTTAGAATGGACTGGTTGGATCTCCTTGCAGTCCAAGGGACTCTCAAGAGTCTTCTCCAACACCACAGTTCAAAAGCATCGCCTCTTTGGTGCTCAGCTTTCTTCACAGTCCAACTCTCACATCCATACGTGACCCCTGGAAAAACCATAGCCTTGACTAGACGGACCTTAGTTGGCAAAGCAATGTCTCTGCTTTTTAATATGCTATCTAGGTTGGTCAAAACTTTCCTCCCAAGGACTAAGCGTCTTTTAATTTCATGGCTGCAGTCACCATCAACAGTGACTTTGGAGCCCCCAAAAATAAAGTCTGACACTGTTTCCACTGTTTCCCCATTTCCCATGAAGTGATGGGACCAGATACCATGATCTTCGTTTTCTGAATGTTGAGGTTTAAGCCAACTTTTTCAATCTCCTCTTTCACTTTCATCAAGAGGCTCTTTAGTTCTTCCTCACTTTCTGCCATAAGGGTGGTGTCATCTGCATATCTGAGGTTATTGATATTTCTCCTGGCAATCTTGATTCCAGCTGGTGCTTCTTCCAGCCCAGCGTTTCTCATGATGTACTCTGCATAGAAGTTGAATAAGCAGGGTGACAATATACAGCCTTAACCTACTCCTTTTCCTATTTGGAGCCAGTCTGTAGTTCCATCTCCAGTTCTAATTGTTGCTTCCTGACCTGCATACAGGTTTCTCAAGAGGCAGATCAGGTGGTCTGGTATTCCCATCTCTTGAAGAATTTTCCATAGTTTATTGTGGTCCACACAGTCAAAGGCTTTGCATAGTCAATAAAGCAGAAATAGATGTTTTTCTGGAACTCTCTTCCTTTTTCCATGATCCAGTGGATGTTGGCAATTTGATCTCTGGTTCCTCTGCCTTTTCTAAAACCAGCTTGAACATCAGGAAGTTCACAGTTCATGTATTGCTGAAGCCTGGCTTGGAGAATTTTGAGTATTACTTTACTAGTGTGTGAGATGAGTACAATTGTGTGGTAGTTTGAGCATTCTTTGGCATTGCCTTTCTTTGGGATTGGAATGAAAACTGTCCTTTTCCAGTCCTGTGGCCACTGCTGAGTTTTCCAAGTTTGCTGGCATACTGAGTGCAACACTTTCACAGCATCATCTTTCATGATTTGAAATAGCTCAACTGGAATGCCATCACCTCCACTAGCTTTGTTCATGGTGATGCTTTCTAGGGCCCACTTGACTTCACATTCCAGGATCTGGCTCTAGGTGAGTGATCACACCATCGTAAATTATCTTGGTCATGAAGATCTTTTTTGTACAGTTCTTCTGTGTATTCTTGCCACCTCTTCTTACTATCTTCTGCTTCTGTTAGGTCATACCATTTCTGTCCATTATCGAGCCCATCTTTGCATCAAATATTCCCTTGGTATCTCTAATTTTTTGAGGAGATCTGTAGTCTTTCCCATTCTGTTGTTTTCCTCTATTCCTTTGCATTGATTGCTGAGGAAGGCTTTCTTATCTCTCCTTGCTATTCTTTGGAACTCTGCATTCAGATGCTTATATCTTTCCTTTTCTCCTTTGCTTTTCGCTTCTCTTCTTTTCACAGCTGTTTGTAAGGCTTCTCCAGACAGCCATTTTGCTTTCTTGCATTTCTTTTCCATGGGGATGGTCTTGATCCCTGTCTCCTGTACAATGTCACGAAGCTCCGTCCATAGTTCATCAGGCACTCTGTCTATCAGATCTAGGCCCTTAAATCCATTTCTCACTTCCACTGTATAATCATAAAGGATTTGATTTAGGTCATACGTGAATGGTCTAGCGGTTTTCCCTGCTTTCTTCAATTTAAGTCTGAATTTGGCAATAAGGAGTTCATGATCTGAGCCACAGTCTGCTGCTGGTCTTGTTTTTGTTGACTGTATAGAGCTTCTTCATCTTTGGCTGCAAAGAATATAATCAATCTGATTTTGGTGTTGACCATCTGGTGATGTCCATGTGTAGAGTCTTCTCTTG
Source organism: Capra hircus (assembly GCF_001704415.2). NCBI lineage: Eukaryota > Metazoa > Chordata > Mammalia > Artiodactyla > Bovidae > Capra > Capra hircus. Next base: position 1,586,901 of record NC_030831.1, on the reverse strand, counting down.
TGTTGTTGGAAGAGGGTGTTTGCTATGACCAGTGTATTCTCTTGGCAAAACTCTATTAACCTTTGCCCTGTTTCATTCTGCATTCCAAGACCAAATTTGCCTGTTACTCCAGGTGTTTCTTGACTTCCTACTTTTGCATTCCAGTCCCCTATAATGAAAAGGACATCTTTTTTAGGTGTTAGTTCTAAAAGGTCTTGTAGGTCTTCACAGAACAGTTCAACTTCAGCTTCTTCAGCATTACTGGTTGAGGCATAGACTTGGATTACTGTGATACTGAATGGTTTGCCTTGGAAACAGACAGAGATCATTCTGTTGTTTTTGAGATTGCATCCAAGCACTGCATTTTGGGCTCTTTTGTTGACCATGATGGCTACTCCATTTCTTCTAATGGATTCCTGCCCACAGTAGTATATACAATGGTCATCTGAGTTAAATTCACCCAATCCAGTCCACTTTAGTTCGCTGATTCCTAGAATGTCAACATTCACCCTTGCCATCTCCTGTTTGCCCACTCCCAATTTTCCTTGATTCATGGACCTAACATTCCAGGTTCCTATGGAATATTGCTCTTTACAGCATTGGACCTTGCTTCTATCACCAGTCACATCCACAACTGGGTGTGATTTTTGCTCTGGCTCCTTCCCTTCATTCTTTCAGGAGATATTTCTCCACTGATCTCCAGTAGCATATTGGGCACCTACTGACCTATCTTTTTGCCATTTCGTACTGTTCATGGGGTTCTCAAGGCAAGAATACTTAAATGGTTTGCCATTCCCTTCTCCAGTGGACCACATTCTGTCAGACCTCTCCACCATGACCCGCCCATCTTGGGTGGCCCCACACGACATGGCTTATTTTCATTGAGTTAGACAAGGCTGTGGTCCATGTGATCAGACTGACTAGTTTTCTGTGAGTATGGTTTCAGTGTGTCTGCCCTCTGATGCCCTCTCACAACATCTATCGTCTTACTTGGGTTTCTCTTACCTTGGATATGGGGTATCTCTTCACAGCTGCTCCAGCAAAGCACAGCTGCTGCTCCTTTCCTTGGACGAGGGGTATCTCCTCATGGCTGGCCCTCCTGACCTTGAATGTGAAGCTCCTCTCAGCCCTCCTGCACCCGCACAGCCACTGCTCCTTGGACATGAGGTAAAAACATATATTAAGCATTAATATAAGAGGGATATTTTCTGGTCATGGAACAAAACTAGGCAATTCAAAACGTTTTGTTTGGTTACACCTTAGAGTATTCAATGTAATTCTCTATGCTATACAGTAAGGCCTGGTTGGTTATCTATTTTATATGTGAAAGTGAAAGTATTAGCCGCTCAGTCATATCTGGCTCTTTGCAACCTCGTGGACTGTAGCCTGCCAGGATACCCTCTCCATGGAATTTTCCAGGCAAGAATACTGGAGTGGGTTGCCATTTCCTTCTCCAGGGGATATTGTCAACTCAGGGATCAAACCTGGGTCTCCTTAGTACTGTGTATATGTTTATCCCAAACTGTTGACTTAGGAAGCAGACTTTTATTATTGAGAATAAATGTGATTTCCACAGAAGTTGCTCAGTGCCGAGAAAAATCTCTCTAGTCCAGCTGCTGGCCGACAGCTTATGGGCCCAGTCCAGCCCTTCAGCTGCTTTGCTAATAAAGTTTTATTGACACGCACCTCAGGCATTACTGTGCATACTTCATGGGCTGCTCTGCAGCAGAATGGCTGCAACCACTAGGTCCCCGAAACCCGCACACTCTGCGCTGATCCTTCACAGAAGCATGCCGACCCCAGCTCCAGACAGTCAGCTCAAGTGTGGGATTCCTTCTCTCACAAGCCAGAAAAAGGCAGAGACAAGAAATCCAGCAGCAACATCCTGTTGAGCAAGAGAGAGGAGACGCTGATAAGAGTTTGCTTGGAAAACAGTGACTGCCTCTCAGCACCGAGGGTGTGTTGGTCTCTCTTCTGGCTGTTTTACGAGGAGCATCTCTTTCTTCACAGGCTCCTATAACAAGGGCTCCCGTCTCACAATGAGAAAAGTGAGGCACGGTGATCTCCCTCACCCAGGGGTGCCCTGAGAGCCAGAGGCAGAGCGGGGTGCCAGGGCCCCTCCCTTGACTCTTTCCCAGCACACGGTGGCCTGCTCCAAACTTGGCCTTGGAGGCCGCCCCACGCATCAATTTCCTGTCAAGTCCGCCCACTTACTGTTTGACTTAAAAAAGAAATTAAACCTGATCGAGGAAAGGCCACAGCTCCTATCACCGACTTAGGGTAACCCACTGTCACGTTGCGTGACGGTTTCTGAATGCTTTGGGAAGAAAGGAAGGCATTCTGCTGTTGTTAAAGAGATAAGCACTGGTGAAAATATCTGCAGCTTAGAAATTCTTGAATTTGGCAATGTTCATAGAAAGGCCCCCAGAGGATGTTTTCCAGATGGGGAAGGTGGAGAACTAGCAGTACAGTTCTTCATGTTTTGGAGACTGATAAAGAGTTGAACCAGTAATGGGAAAGCTGACAGTGGTCATTGTGTTGGGGTGGGTGGGTGAGTGTGAGAACGCATGTGTGCCTGTGTTCACGCGGCGGTGGGGGGGGGGGTGTGCTCTGTGTGTGCACCCATGTGCATGTGTGTCTCTGCAGACGCCTCCTCCTTGTCCAAGTTTCTCTTTGCTTTCTTTGGCCAGTCGACAGTAAAAAGACCAAACCATTTTTTTCCGCACTTGCTAAACACGGCAACCAGGAAGACGTCATGGACACGCATGTAGGGCCCAGCTCCCTGCTCGCAGCGCCCGACAGCTTGCGGGGTGGGCACGGTTAACCAGCCCCACAGCTGGCAGGTCTGTGCAGACTTAATTGCACACGGATGGCAGGGCAGCGAGAACCAAGGAAGAAATAAAACAGATAACAAGCGAAGGGGACGAGCAGCACTGTAAACAAGCACTCTATTTCCCCCTCCACGGAGTGAGCCTGTGTGGCTGCAGCGCCTGCAGGCGCTGTCTGTGTGCAGCCCAGCTCCTAATCCCCATCTCAAACGGCTTCCAGATGCTTCCACGCCCACTTCCCGGGAGCTCCTGCCCCCAGACGCCTCTCCAAGAGGGGTCTGTCTATGAGAAAAGGGGCTGGATCTTACAATCACTCATTTCCAATCACCCTGACTGGACGGGTATTAATAAACGCATTTCATCTGTCTCTTTGATTAGGAAGAATTTCATTGCTTCGTCCTGTGAGTCAGCGGAGGAGAGGCAGTCCGGGATGTGAGATGTGTGTGTGTGTGCTTGTGAGTGAGTGTGTGAGTGTGTGTGTGAATGTGTGTGTGAGGTGTATGTGTGAAAGTGTGTGAGATGTGAGTGTGTGAGAGTGTGTGTGTGTGAGTGTATGTGTATGTGTGAGTGTATGTGTGTGAGTGTATGTGTATGTGTGAGTGTGTGTGTGTGAGGATGTGTATGTGTGAGTGTGTGTGTGAGTGTATGTGTATGTGTGAGTGTGTACGTGTGTGTATGTGAATGTGTGTGAGTGTGTGTGTATTTGTGTGTGAGGGTGTGTACGTGAAAGTGTGTGTGAGAGGTGTGTGTGTGTGGTGTGTGTGTGTGTGCTGTATGTGTGTGTATGTATATGTGAGTGTGTGAGTGTGTGCAGTATGTGTGTGTGAGTGTGTGAGTGTATGTGTGTGTGAGTATATGTGTAAGTCTGTGTGAGTGTGTGAGTGTATGTGTATGTGTGAGTGTGTGTATGTGTATGTGTGTGTGGTGTGTGTGAGTGTATGTGTATGTGAATGTGTGTGGGAGGTGTGTGTGTGAATGTGTGTGAGTGTGTGTGAGAGAGGTGTGTGTGTGTGTGGTGTGTGTGTATTTGTGTGTGTGAGGATGTGTATGTGTGTGAGTGTGAGTGTGTGTATAAGTGTGTGTGAGTGAGTGTGAGAGTGTGTATGTAAATGTGTGTGTGAGGTGTATGTGTGAGTGTGTTTGTAAGTGTGTATATGTATGTGTATGTGTGAGTGTGTGTGTATGTGAATGTGTGTGAGTGTGTATGTATATGTGTGTGTGGTGTGTGCAATTGTATGTGGTATGTGTGTGTATTTGTGTGTGTGGGTGTGTATGTGTGAGTGTGCGTGTGGTGTGTGTGTGTGGTGTGCATGTGTGTATTTGTGTGTGAGTGTGTATTTGAAAGTGTATGTGAGGTGTGTGTGAATGTGTGTGTGTGTGGTGTGTGTCTGTGAGTGTGTGCGGTATGTGTGTGTATGTGTGAGTGTGTCTGTGTGTGAGTGTATGTGTGTGTGAGGGTGTGTATGTGTGTGTGAGGGTGTGAGTGTATGTGTAAGTGTGTGTTTGAGTGTGTGAATGTATGTGTATGTGTGAGTGTGTGTGTGTATGTGGTGTGTGTGAGTGTGTGTGGTGTATGTGTGTGTTTGTGTGGGGGGTGTGTATGTGCGTGAGTGTGAGTGTGTGAGTGTGTGAGTGTGGTGTGTGAGTGTCTGTGTTAGTGTGTGTGTGAGAGTGTGTGTATGTGGTGTTGTGTGTGAGCATGTGAGTGTGGTGTGTGTCTGTGTGTGTGTGAGAGTGTGTGTATGTGGTGTGTGTGTGAGTGTGTGTTAGCATGTGAGTGTGGTGTGTGTCTGTGTGTTAGCATGTGAGTGTGGTGTGTGAGTGTCTGTTAGTGTGTGTGTGAGAGTGTGAGTGTGTATGTGGTGGTGTGTGTGAGCGTGTGAGCATGTGAGTGTGGTGTGTGTCTGTGTGTGTGTGAGAGTGTGTGTATGTGGTGTTGTGTGTGAGCGTGTGTGTCAGAGAGTGTGATTGTGTGTCTGTGTGTCTGTGTGGTGGGGGTAGGTTGTACATCTCTGCTGACACGTGCTGGGGTGCACAAGAAATGTACATGGTGCGTCTCCGCAGGCACCCTGCCCTGGCCGTGGGGGGCCAGCCGCCCCTCCAGGCGACACCCAGGCGGCTGGTGGGGGGTGCAGCGCCCTCCCACCAGGCCGCAGGCGGGGCCGCGGCCTCCCTCCAGCCACGGCTCTGGGTTTCCACGAGAGGAAAACCTTCCTGAGTCCTGACGCTCAGAGTGCAGCAGGAATGCCGGGCCTGCTTCTCTTCCTTCCTTCTGGGGGTCTAATTTTGCTCTTTCAGTCTGTGCAGAAGCATGGACTTGTGAAGTAGAGGAGAGGACACAACGTGCGGGGCAACCCCACTGTGGACCCAGGGCTTGCCGACTGGAGCCCCCAAACCCGGGGCCTCGCTGTTTGCTCGGGGCCGCAGGCTGCTGCCCGCTCTCAGGAGGGCCGGCCCCTCCACTTCCTCGTGTCTCCAAGCCCAAGCGCGTCCTCACCTGTGACAGCTGGGCTCGCATCCTGATTTCATGGAAAGGAGGTGCGATTAGAAGGGAGGCCCTCACGCTCTTTCCTGACCCCGGAAGGCTGAGCCTCCTGCATCAGAGCTTCCTCACGCCTCCGCCTTCCTCCCCGTTGCCTGGCGGGCTGCCTCCAAGATGTCCCCCCTCCCCCTCCTCCACAGGTGTCGTTTCCTTCCCCCCGGGTCCCCTCCAGCTCCCAACCCAGAGCTGCACTGTCTCCTCCTGTCAGGCTCTGCTCTCCCACCCCAGGGTCTGTCCTGCCCCCCAGGTCCCTCTCTCCCACCTCAGGGTCCCCTCCTGTCCCCACCAGGCTCTGCTCTCTCACCCCAGGGTCCCCCCATGCTGCCCCAGGCCCCACTGTCTCACCCCAGGGTTCCCTCCTGTCCCCCCCAGGCCCCACTGTCTCACCCCAGGGTCCCCGCCTGTCCCCACCAGGCCCTGCTCTCTCACCCCAGGGTCCCCTCCTGTCCCCCCCAGGCCTCGCTCTCCCACCTCAGGGTCCCCTCCTGTCCCCACCAGGCCCTGCTCTCTCACCCCAGGGTCCCCTCCTGTCCCCCCCCAGGCTCCACTGTCTCACCCAAGGGTCCCCTCCTGCCATGCCAGGACCCACTGTCTCACCTCAGGGTCCCCTGCTGTCCCCCCAGGCCCTGCTCTCTCACCCCAGGGTCCCCTCCTGCTGCCCTAGGGCCCACTGTCTCACGCCAGGGTCCCCTCCTGTCCCCACCCCAGGGCCCACTCTCTCACCCCAGGGTCCCCTCCTGTCCCCCACAAGCCCCACTGTCTCACCCCAGGGTCCCCCCATGCTGCCCCAGGCTCCACTCTCTCACCCCAGGGTCCCCTCCTGTCCCCCCAGGCCCCACTCTCTCACCCCAGGGTCCCCTCCTGCCCCCCCCCCCCCTGCCCAGGCCCCACTCTCTCACGCCTCTCCCAGAAGCAGCTGGCCCTGGTTCCTGACTCAGAGCTCTCCCAGTCCATCCCGGTTGTGCTTCCGGCACACAGTCCTCAGGTCCCCTGGCCCCTTGCCCAGCACGGCCACACCTGGGGGGCTGTCAGCTGCCTGTCCCACCTGTGCTCCTACCCCCACAGCCTCCTCAGGGGCTGCCTGCGTGGTCAGGCTCCCCCATCCCCATGCAGAGATCGCCCCTCATTCTTCCAGAGGCTCAGGTCACTGCTGGGGTTGCAGGAGCATCATCTCCACTCTTCCGTTCTGTCCTGGACCCTACATCCTCCCATCATCATGAATTTGCTGACTCCACGGGTGGGATCCTCTGTGTCTTCAGGGCTGAGCCCAGCCCAGCAGAGTAACTTTGACAAAATATTTGTGGAATAATTTTGCTTGAAAAAAAATTTTAAAACTCCATGATCTAAAGAAGGTGAGGTTTGTTGACTTCTAGAATGGGAAGAGCCTGGGACTCATCTCCAGGCCCAGGGGAGCCAGCTGTACTCAGCCTTCCCTGCAGCCCTCACTGCTTTGCTAAAGATCAGCTCGCTGTGACCAAGAGGAAAGAGCCTTCATACGCAGTAGGAGACCTTGGTGGCTCAGACGCTGAAGAGTCTGCCTGCAGTGCGGGAGGCCCGGGTTCGATCCCTGGGTCGGGAAGATCCCCTGGAGGAGGTAATGGCAACTTACTCCAGTATTCTTGCCTGGAGAATCCCATGGACAGAGGAGCCTGGTGGGCTCTAGTCCATGGGGTCACAGAGTTGGACGCAACTGAGCAACTTCACTCACTTTCTTTATACACAGTCCTACTGCAGCATGCCTTTAAGAGAAAAGACACACCTGTGCTATTCAGCCATACTGAGTTGATTATCCCCCACAAATGCATCCTACCCAGAACCTCGAAAAATGGCCTCACTTGGAAACCAGGTCTTTGCAGACAGGATCAGGCCAAGCTGAGTCACACCAGCTTTAGTTGGGCCTCAATTCAATGACTGGTTTTCCTTTTTCACATTTCTTTTTGTGTTATTTTATGCTGGAGTGAGTGTCAGTTGCTCAGTCATGTCTGACTCTTTGTGACCCCGTGGACTGTAGCCCGCCAGGCTCTTCTGTCCATGGGATTCTCCAGACAAGAATACTGCGGTGGGTTGCCATGCCCTCCTCCAGGGGCTCCTCCCCACCCAGGGGCTGAAGCCGTGTCTCCCATGTCTCCTGCACTGGCAGCTGGGCTCTTTACCACTAGCGCCGCCTGGGAAGCCCGCTAGGACCAGGTTTTGAAATTCAGGTGAGCACATGGGTGAAGGCATTGATGACGGGCTGGCACTGGGGACCCCGATGCGCGTCCCCAGGATAGGACAGGGAACCCAGGGGAGGTGTGATGGGGGTTCACGCCATGGTGGACTCCTAGAGGAGAAGAGGGGCTCCTGTGAGCAGCGGTGGAGGGGGAGCCTGGCCAGGCTGCGGGCAGGGGAAGCGTGTGTGAAACCCACTGAGCTGAGCGGGGTCCCTTCTGGCACAGCTTCTCCCTGTGCCTCTGAGGGGCTTGGCTGCAAAGGGAGAAATTTCTGGGATTCCTTTAGCGGCAGCCTGACTAGTGGGCTCTGAGAGGCTCTGAGTCACTCGGGCTCTGCTGAGCTAACAAAACTAATGAGATGACACCAACCTTCCCCACGCCACCGGGGTCAGGCTTCGCATCTGGAGCTGTCACTTCTGATTCGCCGTGAAAAAGTTATAGATAAGCGAGAGACAAACAAACAAGGTAAAAGAAGTGAGAAAAAAATTACTCAATAAAAGGCAACGATAAAGCAGTAAAAATAAGCAGCTACAGAGAAAGCAGAAATGCCCAACTGGACAAAACCATCACCGAAGGCCAGGCTGGGTCCTCTGCCTAGATGAGAAACAAATAAAGCAATAAAGCATGTCTCCAGGGTCAAGCCTGAGGTCCAGCTCGGGGCCGGGGACCAGGGCGGGTCATGGGTGAAGGTCCTGGTGTGGCCATCCCTCCCGCTGACCACAGCCGGGGCGCCGGCCCCGACCTCTGCACGAGGACCACGGCGGGCAGAGCGTGGGCGGGATGTGGGGCCCTGGAAAGGCAGAGGGTGGAGGCCAGCACCGCGCCTCGCTGGCCCACCCCTCTGACCCCAGAGCACCCCTGGCAGACCCGGGAAGGCAGGGTTCTGACCGCTCAGGCCAGTGACTCCAGACTCGGGCCAATTGGCCTGAATCTTTCCTCCACCTCTAAGCTCACTTCCAACTTGAACTTGAGCAAAGCTGCTGCTTTTGACTTTCTTTTTTTGCAATCTCTCTGTCTGTCAAACTGAAGTAGCAAACATACCCATGTCTGAAGGTGTCTGTTGCAAGAATATAAAATTCATACATTTAACCCAGGACCCAACACGGAGAATTTCTAAGTATATCACAGCTCTTATTAGACGTGAGGATACTGACACGCACGTGAAATATGTTGGGATGAACGCGGTGCTGAAGCAACAAGAGGAGGAGGCTTTCAGACAAAACATCATGTTGAATCTTGGTTTCATCCCTTATTTGTGGTGGAGTAAATTATTAACCCCTTTCGAGCCTCCGCTTTTCACATTGTTAGTAAAATTACCTTAAAAAAGACATTTCCTGGAGCTCTTGTCAGATAAAGAACAAGCACCTGCGTTTGCCTGCTGAGCCTCATGTACCCCATAGCCTTTGCATCCTCCAGCAGCATCGTAGACACTGTTACCCAGGTTATGCAGAGGTGGAGCCGGCCCCACCAGCAGGAGCTGTACTCAACATGTTTTAGTCATCTGTCTCACCCAGCAACACTCCAAACACCCCTCAGCTACTAAGCCCTGCACTGGTAGACCACCTTGTTCATCTCTGGGATTCAAGTTTCAGTACTCAGAATGATGTTTCTCTCTTGTATCTATTTGTATTAACGTGTGTGTTCAACATAAAAAGTGAAAAGAATTCGATGGACCTGAAATGGTTCTCTTCTTGAGAGATTCTGAAGGTGTGCCTTGAAAAAGATTGATTTACAAAGAAGAGTTTATGGGGAAGGGGATGAATTTTAGGAGTTTGGAATCAACATACGTGCATGACCGTATATGATATACATCACCGACAAGGATCTCCTGAGCAGCACAGGGGACTCTCCTCAATATTTTGTAATAACCCATAAGGACAAAAATCTAAAAAAGAAGAAATATAAGCATACAGATACAAATGTGTGTGTGTATATGAAGCTAATACATTGTGAATTAAATACAATGCAATTAAAAATTGTTAAAAAAAGTTATGAAACTATGAGGGGTGCGCACGTTCTCTCTCATGCACACACGCACACACACACACACACACTTCAGATTATACCCCTAATAGTATAAGGAAGAGTCTTTGAAAGCAGGGGTGGCTATCTGAGGATCCCCTGCTGTGTGCTCAAGGCCTCAGGGAGCGGTTACAGCCTTGGAGACGTGATCTGAATGAGGCCGCTGACTGTCCAAGAAGAACCATGTCTTGGATGGGCTCGCCTGTTCCTCACTTTCCATCAGTCTTGGGGTTTTGAAAATAGAAATGAGGGAACGAGCATTTGACTTCTCTGTTTCCGCTCACCTTTACTTGTGCACAGAATTGTAGGACACAGTCTTTCAAAAGAGACACGAAAGAAGGCAGATTACTGTTAACAACTTTGAAGGACTTTTATTTTCTTTAAAATTTTTATTTTATAAAAAAATAAAATTAAAAACTTCATTTAAGGAGATTATTTTTTGTTTTTAAAAGTGACTTTATTATTTTTTCATTTTACTTTTTAACTATATTTTACATTTTTAACTGGAGGCAATTACTTTACAATATATGGTGGTTTTTGCCATACATTGCCAGGAAGCCACGGATGTGCGTGTGTGCCCCATCTTGCCCCCCCACCTCTCTCCCCGTCCCACCCGTCGGGGCCGTCCCAGAGCACCCGCTTCAGGGGCCCTGCAGCGCGTCGAGTCCGCGCTGGCCGTCTGTTTCATGCGTGGCGATGGACATGTTTCACTGCCATTCCCTCACATCGCCCTACCCTCGCCCTCTCCCACAGAGGCCAAAAGGCTGTTCTCCATGTCTGTGTCTTTCTGTGCTGTCTTGCATATAGGATCGCCGTTACTGTCTTTCTAAAGTCCATCTATGTGCATTAATATGGTGTAATATTGGTGTTTATTTTTTAATTGTGTTGACGTATACTTTATTTACAATGTCATGTCAATTTCTGCAGTCTAGCAAAGTGATTCAGTTATACATGCCAATATTCTTCTCCGTTATGGTTTATCACAGCATATTTCATTTAGTTACCTGTACTATACAGTGAGACCTTGTTTATCCAGCTTATATAAAATAGCTTGTTGTTGTTTAGTCTCTCAGTCATGTCTGACTCATCTGTGACCCCATAGACTGTAGCCTGCCATACTCCTCTGTCCATGGGATTTCTCAGGCAAGGATTCCAGACTGGGTTGACATTTCCTTCTCCAAATGAGATTAATTTTGACGATAAGAGAGGAAGTGAAGAGGATAAAGGGAAGGGGAGAAAATATTATATTTTTAGTTTTTAAAAAATGTATATGATTTTATTTAACCTGTTTTTAATAATTATAGATGCTTCATCCTGTATAGACTTAAAATAGCCCACCTCAGAAGTCAAACCAACAACCAAAAGCCTCTTTGCCATCTTTGTCCTGAGCGGGCAGCTTTTGAAGGCCACGAGGACGGGCACCCTTCTGTGGAGCTGATGCTTGAGAGGAATCACATGCTCCCGTCGGCATCCCTGGAGCTTGCTCCCTCAAGGCAGGTTCAGCCAAGATGGAGAACATAAATGGTCGCAGTTTTTGTACTAGCCGCAAAATTGGTGTCCAGATGCCAGTAGAGGATCCCGCAGCTCTGCCAAGTCCCGCCTAGTGTCACAGAAAAGGGCCAGCTCTGGTGGCCGGGACCCACAGCACCATGCCCGTCACTGTGGCTCTGACAAGGCCCTGAGCACCGAATCATCAGAAACAAACGCGTTTCTAGTTCAGGCGTCTGCCTTTCCCTTTTGTAGAATAAATACATGTATACATGTAACACACGCTGGGCTGCAGCGGGCAGACGGCGGGGACAGGACAGGCTGAGGACCGAGGAGTGTCCAGATGCAGGGCTTCTTAGGGCAGCGCGAGGTCCCCTGCAGGAGGGCTTTCCCCCTTCACTGAGCTCTGAATGCTGAGTATTTGAAACGCTGTGTTCACCTCTTGTTCTGTTTCCCTCATTACCCTACTCTTTCTGCTCTTTCTGTCTCTATTTCCACATTTGTGAGGAGTCTGCAGCCAGTTATACATTTTCAGGGGCAGTATCCAAAACTGCCCTGATTTCTGACACTGATTCCAAACTTCGGGGTGTCCCCAAAACCACCTTTAAATGAAATTTTAATTTTATTATTTTATAAGATGAAAATTTTAAACAAGAATAAAACTCCTTTGAGGTTGTTAACAGTAATCTGACTTCTTTTGAGGACTCACAGCATCTGCAGGTGTCTGTGATGCTCACGGATTTGGTTTATTACAGGGAGAGGCTGCCGGGTGGTAGCAGGCATGGGGAGAAGCCAGTGGGACAGAGTGCAGGGCCCCAAGCTCGTGGCTCCTTGTCCTCTCCCCCTAGGTCAAGCTGAATCACTCTTCCCATATCTGTATGTGGCCACAGCAGCAGCTGTCACCAAACAAGGACATTTGCCCAAGAGCCAGTGTTCCGAGTTTTTGCTGTGGCTTTGTTACATACCTGTGATGGGTTATTGATTGCCCACGTGGTTAAGGACAGTCTCAACTCAATTAATATGGCAGCATCCCAAGGCTCCTAGACAAATGAAGATGACCTCCCAGGAGCCAGGACAAAGGCTAGACCTCTTTGGGGGCAAGGTTCAACTCCTGAGGACCCAGTGTCCACATCTAAATATTTCTAAAAATGTTCACAAAAACCTCTTTCGACCACAGGTGAGTTTCTGTTTATGAGGCAGCTTTTGGAAAGCATCTAGAGTGGGGGTTGGAGACCCGGAGAATCAACCAGGTAAGCAGAGGGTTGGAATTTCAGCCCCACAGTTGACCCCCAGGGAGAGGGGAGGGGCTGGAGGTTGAGATCAAGCCCTGGTGGAATCAGTCTTGCCTTGGGCTGAAGCCTCCACCGTAGCTCCGCAGATGGGGTTCAGATCTTCAGGCTGGCGACAGGCGGAGGTACAGGGAGGAGATGCCCCCTCCCCACCCCCAAGGGCTCCCTTCTTGTGTTCATCAGTGCCCTTCATGATGTCCTGCGTAATAAGCGGGTTGCCTGAGTCCATGTTTCTCTGAGTTCTGTGAGCTGCTCTGACCAATAAATGGAACGAAAGGAGGGGTGGTGGGTTTGCAGCTGGTCGGCCAGGAGCACAGGTGACAGTCTGGACTTAGGGCTGGCATCTCCTCTGCAGGCAGACCGTGTCAGGATTTGGAGAGCTGCTGGGTGACGTGGAGAAAGCACAGGTTGGTCTGGGGGCTCTCAGCCAGCAGTGGTGGCTCTCCTGCCCCACCCCGCACCGTTTTTCGCTGCTCTCTGAAACCCACAATCTGCTCAGAATTCTGAGACAGGCTATTCTCTGCCTCCACCAGGCTGTCATTTTCTGTGGCTCTTTCAGAGTTCTTTCCACAAACTTCCCTGCTCGGATGAAAACCTGTACATCTAAAACACAAAGCTGGGACATCTGCTTTCTCCCCACCCCTGCCCAGAGCTCAGGGCATCTCAGGCTATCAGCCTTGGCCTCTCCCTCCACTGAGGAGCCACAAGAGGGAGAGATGGTCATTATTTCTGGGGACAAAATCTGCAGAAGTCCCAACCTCCCCCCACATTATGTATCTTCATTCTTTTCAGAAACAATCTTCCTATAATCAAAATACATTTATATATATATACATATTTTTTTAAGCTACAAAAATATTCTATAAATTCTCCAATCTATATTGGTTAACACCTGCACTAATAATTAAAAATCATGTTCTGTCTTCTCCAAATCCACCCTGCTTAATTCCATCCCTCACAGTGTATCATTTTAGGTCTTTGTCATCATCACTTGCAGGGATTTAGACAAGGTTTTGGTTGTTGTGTTTCTTTGTGGAAGCATACAGCTCATACAGAGAATCTCTTTTCCTAATCTGGGAAACAAAGCTGTTAGCTCACCCCTGAACAGAGTCCTCAGACGTGAGCTCCTTTTCGTTGCCAAGGGTTGAATCCAGAGAGGCGCTTGCCTGTGTGAGAGTTATAACGTGTACTAAAAGCCACAAGTGGAAACCTGTGGACGTGTGCACAGACGGTCAGGGGCACAGGGTCACTGTGAAAGGCCATTCGGAACAATTAACTCCAATTCACGCTAAGCAGAAATGAACAGTCACCCATTCAGGTGGGCATTAGCTCCACTATCTTTATCCAAGTCATCAAAACAACATTCTCCACGTTGGGGCATCTCCAAGAAGGACGTCAGGACACACAACCACAAAAACCGAGGGTTCTTTTATGGATTTCTGAGACCCAAGCCTGGATATCTTGACATTTGCATTACTAATCGTCTTCTTCTAAAACATTGACACTTGAGTGGGTTCTGAATAGACTTCTAAGTGGCTCTCCAGACAAGAGCAGGTCTACCTCACCAACTGCCAACAGCAGAGCCATCTCAAGCCAGCCTATGCTTGCACTCTGGGAGGAACACAGACAGAAGTCCCCGTAACCCTGGACCCAGAAGGATCCATACATGGGAACAGCCGCCCTCCCTCCTCTTTTCCACCCTGGGTTTCCTTCCCCTGGTTTCCATGAATACAGAAGCGCAGGCACCAGTATGCCTGCTGGAAGGGTCCCATCCTGGGGACCCTGGCTCCCAGCCCACCCAGGGATGCCTCGTCCTATCCTCAGGTGGTGTGGGACTGGGGTGCTGCCATACTCCCCAGGGTGTACCATCTATGAGGTGCTGTGGCTGACCACAGGGCCACTTCAGTGCCCCCCAAAGCCCCACTTTTTACCTGGTTGATGATGTATATGAGGTTGTAAATGAAAATCGGGTGCATGATTGATTAAGTGGCCGTGTTTCTGTTTCTGTTTCTAGAATTCCTTGCTGAAAAGTAAGAACTGGAGATCTCTCTCAACCAGCTTCACAAATTCAGAAAAACTCAGCACTCAGAGAAAGGACAGATCGGGGCAGGGCTGCCCTATTCTCTCAAGTCATCCCGCCCTCTCCTTCTCCCACCGCGTCCACAAGTCTGCTCTCGGTGTCTGTGTTTATACACATGGAATATTACTCGGCTATAAAAGGGATACATTTGAGTCAGTTCTAATGAGGTGGATGAGCCTAGAGGCTATTATACAGAGGTAAGTAAGTCAGAAAAAGAAAAATATCACATATTAAAGCGCATATAGGGGATCTAGAAAGATAGTACTGACTATCTGGGATAATCTGTATTTTTGTTCCTCTTAATGCGTGCCGTCACAGCTGCCAGACATCCAGTGGCCACTCAATGAGTAACAGGATGGCAGGGAGAAACCCCGCATCACGGGGCAATCACTGAGGAAGGGCAGGTCCAAGGTGCCTGTGGGGACCCGTCCGCCCTCCCAGCCCCATCGACAGGGCTCTGCTTTCCCATGGCCTCCTCCAAATGCCGTCTGAGTGTTGTGGGCCCTGCAGGTCTGGGGTTAATTCCAGTACCCCCCAGAAGTCTGGGGTTAATTCCAGTACCCCCAGAAGGCCCTCCCTGCCACGCAGCCCCCAATCAAGGGGTTAAACACTCCTCTGCGCTGCAGCAGTGTGCATCTGCCTCGGCCCTGATGAGAGCTGAGAGCGCCTGGCCACCTCCTCTGTTGGGAGGACGGCTAGGCTTCACCCCCAACAGGGACTAGGTGCCCAGTGAATGCTTGTTGAATAAGTGGAATCTCTGAGGCTTTTCTGCTTCCCGTCTGGCTCCAGAAAATCTCCTCCCCCCTCCACACCCCGTTTCCATTTTCTATGTCTTGAAGATGAGGTGACAATTGCTTACCTCCCAGACTGTGAAATGAACACTCCAAAACACTTTTTCAAATGCTAAGGCTGTGAAAGATTTACTCTATAAAACAACTTGACCAATAAATACCTAATAAATTCATTTGCAAGTTCAAACATTTAAAACCCTTCGTGATGATCTGATGAAGCTGAAAAATGCTAAGTCATTGTGATTTCTGTGTATTTGTATATTCATTTTCTGTTTCATTGAGTGGAAAAACTTGTTTTAATTCTGGTGCAAAGGAGATCACAATTTTGATCAGACTCATTCTAATGAAATCAGCCTGGATATAACCATTTCCTCCACTAACGTCATCATCATTACCTCTGGTAAAGGAATGCCACGAGCTCAAAAGAATTTCTTCTTTAAAAAAATCAAGAAATGGGTGCTGGTTTAATGTTAGATATGAAATCAAGGTTGGTAAAGGAAATAAACAACCTTGATAAGCATTATAATCGTAAACAATGATCCCAAAACATCAGTTTTGGAAAGAGTTCACAGTCTAAAGAAGTTGATTTCTAATTAGACGTGAATTATACTGTTTTCTATATTATGTTTAATTAAAGAATGAGCGAATAGTTGTGACAACTGGCAAGATGGTTATTTTGTACCATCTCGGGCTCAGCTAAGCTACAAAAGGGGCATGCAATCAGCAATTGTCTTTAAAAAGAGCACTTAGTATAAAATGATTAGTTTCATCAATTTAGACCTATTTTCTTAAACAAATAGAACCACTAGAGCAGCTTTGTCTGTTCAAACTGGAAGACCTTTTCACAACTGAAAAGAAGGATTATTTTGACACCATCCAGTTCTTCTCGTGAGGGCAAACCATCTCATTTCACATGATTAACACCTATCACATTTACCAGGGCACCAGAGAAGCCTCTGATCCACCAGATACGAATCTGCCTAATTTTGGTGTCCTACTATATAAAAATCTTTACTGTTATGTAGTTAATAAAAACAGTTTTTCAATGGTTGTGCATTATTATTCAAAAGAAAACTGCATTTGTAAAATCATGATCAATGGTTTATTACAGTTGGAAACATATTTGTGTTTACATAAATAAAGAAACGAGTCACTCCTAAAGTAAGTCAACCCTGAATATTCATTTGAAGGACTGATGCTGAGGCTAAAGCTCCAATACTTTGGCCACCTGATGTGAAGAGCTGACTCATTGGAAAAGACCCTGATGCTGAGAAAGACTGAAGGCAAAAGGAGAAGGGGACAGCAGAGGATAAGATGGTTGGATGGCATCACTGACTCGATGAACATGGATCTGAGCGAACTCCAGGAGATAGTGAAAGACAAGAAAGCCTGGAGTGCTGCAGTCTGTGGGATTGCAAAGAGTCGGACATGACTTAGTAACTGAGCAACAAGGACAAAATTAAGAAAACTTAACCTTTAGTGAAAGGGAAGGGAGATTAGCAAACCCATCTCCACTGAAAATATGTACAGATTCTCACACGCAGATACACGCACACTTCTCTTTTTGCATATTTCAGTTGCTCAGTTGCGTCTGACTCTTTGTGACCCCATGAATCGCAGCACGCCAGGCCTCCCTGTCCATCACCAGCTCCCGGAGTTCACTCAGACTCACGTCCATCGAGTCAGTGATGCCATCCAGCCATCTCATCCTCGGTCGTCCCCTTCTCCTCCTGCCCCCAATCCCTCCCAGCATCAGAGTCTTTTCCAGTGAGTCAGCTCTTCGCATGAGGTGGCCAAAGTACTGGAGTTTCAGCCTTAGCATCAGTCCTTTTGCATGTTTGCTGCCGCTGCTAAGTCACTTCAGTCGTGTCCAACTCTGTGCGACCCCATAGACAGCAGCCCACCAGGCTCCCCCGTCCCTGGGATGCTCCGGGCAAGAACACTGGAATGGGTTGCCATTTCCTTCTCCAGTGCGTGAAAGTGAAAAGTGAAAGTGAAGTCGCTCAGTCGTTTCTGACTCTTCACGACCCCATGGACTGCAGCCTACCAGGCTCCTCCGCCCATGGGATTTTCCAGGCAAGAGAACTGGAGTGGGGTGCCATTTTGCATGTTTAGTTATGTGTAAATGAGTGTTTCTTCTTGAGACCCACTTCTGAGCCCTCAGCGTACATATAAGCATTTGACATCACTCTGCTCTGAATAAATTGTGCAGTTTCACAGAGATGCCCACTGTATGGAGGGTTGCACATCCATGGCGGAGATACTGAGAGTTCAGAAGGAAGGAACGCCTAATGGTAAGCAGATGCATTACTTGGGATAATATTTGAGAAGCAAATGAATGCTACAGGTATCAGACGATAATACTTTGCACTTAAAAAATCAATCAGTGTATCTCTTCAACCATTGAAAAAATTAAGGAAGTAGAGAAAATCTTAATTTAAAATAAAATTGCTTGCTCTAACATGTCATTCTTAAAAATTTGAATCAGCTTAACAGGGTCATAACTTCCCTGGCGGCTCTAAAATCACTGGCTTGATGGGTCATATGGAGGCTCCTAGATCAAGTCGATTTGTACATTTCTCAGATAAACTGATTGCAAAGGTAATCTAAAGAAAAACTCAAAGAGTTTGGACTGACTTCTGTGCTTTAAAATTGAACACGTCCCTAGAATCAAGAGAATATACAAAATCACTCTACCTAAACACTCTGGTGACTCTAATGTTAATTATGTTTTCTTGCTAAGTGCATGCTCTGTCGATAGAGTCATATTCAACTCTTTGAGACCCTGTGGACTGTAGCCTGACAGGCTCCTTGGTCTATGGAATTCTCCAGGTTTAAGAGTACTGCAGTGGGTTTCCATACCCATGTTTTCCTGGTTAGAGATTTCGTTTGTTTGTTTGTTAACCTGTATCTTGTTTTTATCATAATATTAATATATTTAAAAGGGGATAAGGAAAATCTAATTTCTTAGCTTGTTACATTAGCAAGATACTCATTTCCAGCAGTCTGAAATGTATGGAGGCTATTACATTATACTCTTTTAATCAGCAGAGCTTGAATTCTTATCAGTGCATTTTGCATTATGATGGAAGACATTGATTAAGTTGTGCTTAATGGATTATCAGATATTATCTTCTGTGCAATTTGTAAAGAATTAGGTTAATAATTTTCCAATCTTAAGGGCCAGAAAATTTGGTTTCTTTAATAGGGCATGATTTATTATGTGTACAATGATTGGTTTGATAGAGTGCATGAGGATTAAATTTAGGACAGTTGTTTGGCCATCTAGGAAAGAACAAACACACTTATGATAAACATAATCAGGACCAAATACTACCCAGGTAGTATTTCATTGCTATAAAATAGATGTGTTTAAAGTGGGATGGCAATCAACTGACTTTAGAGGAAAATAATACAGCTTAAAACCATTGGGTGACATAAACGTGGGAATTTCAAAAAAGCTTAGTAAAGGCATCAAATGGATTGATAATATTAAAAAGACACAAGCTTCTTATTAAATAGTTTAATGGAATCAATTAATCTGACATGCTTTAAAAAAAATCAAATGCTCCCACTTGAAGATAATTGTTATATTAGGCCAGATGGTGTTTCATTTCTAAAGAACGTATATTAAGACTTGTTTTCACTATATGTAAAGAAACTTGGAATTTTAAAAATATTAATAGGAATTATAATGAATCTCAGGTCTGCAAATATTCCAATCTACTTTTAATATCAATTATTGCTTTTTCCCAATTGCTTTCTTTTCCCCTGAATCCTACCTCATTTCTTCTAAAATTACCTCTACTTTCACTACTTTTTTTTTTTTTTTTAAATTGTGCTTTCATTTTTACAGTGTTATGTTGGTTTCTGCCATCTATCTCGAATCAGCCATAATTATACATATGTCCCTTCCCTTGGGAGCCTCCCTCCCCACCCCAGTTCCAGCCTCTGGTCATCACAGAGCTCCAGGCTGGGCTTCAGTGTTATAAAGCAACTTCTCACCAGCTATCCATTTTACACAATAGATTTTTTAAAAATATAAAAATATCTTAATATACACGCAATATCTCTAGTACATAGTTCATTTTAACAAAAATTTATTTTGTTTGCTCTTGGCCCACTCTTCCATAACGTGAACAAGAGCATGCACGCTGAAATATCGGTGATTACAAGCAAGAACATGTAACACTGGCCGTACAATTAGCAACGTAAGTTGCACACACTGGTCACAACCTGACAAAAGTAAAAACTTCAGACATTGATTTGGCGAGATTGGAATCTCAGTGTCCTAATGGCTGGCCTTGTAGAATGAGTCGTTTGGACAATTCAATAGTTCACTTTCCATCTGCCTTTTTCTCACAAGGTTAGTTATAATCACAGCGTACTAAGTAGACTCCAAGGTTTTGTGTGTGAACCCAATTTTTGATTGGAGCCATTTTTTGAATTAGGATGAATTTCACTTTGCTTTGTTTGGATCATGTGTTAAGTCGCTTCAGTCATGGCCCGCTGGTTGTGACCCCAGGCTCCTCTGTCCCTGGGATTCTCCAGGCAAGAATACTGGAGCGGGTTGCTGCACCCTTCTCCAGGGGGCCTTCCCAACCCAGGGACCAAACCCGCATCTCTCGAGTCTCCTGCACTGGCGGGTAGATTTTTACCACTGGCACCACCTGGGAAGCCCTAGTTTCGATCACAACAGAACACAGGAGAAAGTGCCAGTGAATTCCTCAAACCCCAGAGAAAGGCATGGGTGGTCTGCCGAGGACCTCTCCTCCCAGTGGTGAAAACTCTCCACTGTCATGGGAGTGAGCCCAACACAGACCATCCGGTGGAATAAACGGTGAGTTCAACTGAAAGCTAGAAAGTAGCTGATTGTGAAAATAACTTTCTGATGGTCATTATTGTTAGATATATTTTTTTCTCTAAGAGTGGAAATAAGTTTGGTGAAGGTTATTTATAAAATCCTCCATGTGTTTTTCGGGCATTTCACTTTTATATTAGAACATTTATTTTTTTCACAAAGACACTGGAAAAAACAAGCTTCCCCTTGTAAAGTTAGTTGATTTAAGTGAATCAAGCAGACAGTTGATTCCATTCTGAACATCTGAACCCATACACAAAACAACAGCCACGTTTGGGTAAATACATCAAATATACAGAAATGTATAAAACTTAATCATGTCATTTATAGTGTGGCTGTTAAGCAGCAAATTGCATTGGAAAATATGTTAAAGAATAAGGGAGTCACCTCAGCAACCCACTCACAGAGCTCTTTTACATTAAGTGGAAGGGACTCTGCGTCCATGTGAAACGCGCTGGCTCTGGCTTGTACGTGGGCTGGGGCATTGCTGAGTTCTCACCTGGCTCAGGTGGGCCTGAAGATGCTTCATCACAGGGGACCTGGGCTACACTCTCCAACCTGGAACTGGATCCAGCTCCGTCAGTCGGGAGTCATCAGACTCTAGCCTCAAGGGCCCTGGGAAAACCCCCGCGGGCCTGGACTTGGTGTCCAGGGGGCCTGGTGATGCCAACGTGGAGAGGATGCTCCTAAGTCACTAGCTCTTCTTGCCAGAATTCCTAGACTGGCCTGGGGAGGAACAGATGAGCTCACCGGGTTCCCACATCAGCGTGCTTGCATTACCTGAGGGCAGCTCGCCCTCAGCGGTGCTGGAACCGCGGGATCTGTGATGAGTAGCTTCAGATTCTTGTAGGTGTTTGACTCTCCTCTCAGGCCAACAGTGCTCCAGCCTGCTTTCTGCACTTGTGTGGCCACTCCCTGTTTCTAGGGTACCGCTGTCAGGATGGGCAGGGAGAGGACGGCCACTGGGCACCTCCCCTTAAATCGTGTCCGCACGTCTGTTCAGACCTCAGGGAAGCTGGCTGCCAGCTTAGGCTGCAAGGAGCCTCTGTGCACCCTGCACACTGCGGCCGCGTTGGTGGTTTCCGGGCCACTGAAGGGGAGCAAAGAGCTGTGGCTCTCTAGTTGAAGGTAAACACAATGGCGTGCTTGAAAGACAGCTTTCATGGACTGTACACTGGTAGTCAAATGCATTTTATGGGTTTGCTCACCAAACCTGACCCAGTATTTTGAGTCCCACAAGGTTACATTGAAGATGATTTTATTTTTGCTGTTGTTGTTCCTTCTCTAAGTTATTCCCAACTCTTTGCGACCCCAGGGACTGCAGAACGCTAGGCTTCTCTGTGGTTCACTATCTCCCTGAGCTTGGGCAAACTCATGTCCATTGAGTCTATTGAATCCTGGATGCCATCCAACCATCTCATCCTCTGCTGCCCCCTTCTTCTCCTGCCTTCCATCGTTCCCAGCATCAGGGTCTCTTCTAGTGAGTCAGCTCTTCATATCAGGTGGCCAGAGTATTGGAATTTCAGCATCAGTCCTCCCAATGAATATTTTAGTTAAATATAAATTGGGTGATTACTTATTTCCTACTTCAAGAATACCGTGACTGGTACCCTATCTCAGTTTTTGTCTGCTATCAGTTCAGTTCAGCTCAGTCGCTCAGTCGTGTCCGACTCTTTGCGACCCCATGAATCGCAGCACACCAGGCCTCCCTGTCCGTCACCATCCCCAGAAGTTCACTCAAACTCACATCCATCGAGTCGGTGATGCCATCCAGCCATCTCATCCTCTGTTGTCCCCTTCTCCTCCTGCCCCCAATCCCTCCCAGCTTCAGGGCCTTTTCCAATGAGTCAGCTCTTCCCATGAGGTGGCCAAAGTACTGGACTTTCAGCTTTAGCATAATTCCCTCCAAAGAAATCCCAGGGCTGATCCCCTTCAGAATGGACTGGTTGGATCTCCTTGCAGTCCAAGGGACTCTCAAGAGTCTTCTCCAACACCACAGTTCAAAAGCATCCACTCTTCTGCACTCAGCTTTCTTCACAGTCCAACTCTCGCATCCATACATGACTACTGGAAAAACCATAGCCTTGACTAGATGGACCTTAGTCAGCAGAGTAATGTCTCTGTTTTTGAATATGCTATCTAGGTTGGTCATAACTTTTCTTCCAAGGAGTAAGTGTCTTTTAATTTCATGGCTGCAGTCACTATCTGCAGTGATTTTGGAGCTCAAAAAAATAAAGTCTGACACTGTTTCCACTGTTTCCCCACCTATTTATTTCCCATGAAGTGATGGGACCAGATGCCATGATCTTCGTTTTCTGAATGTTGAGCTTTAAGCCAACTTTTTCACTCTCCTCTTTGACTTTCATCAAGAGGCTTTTTAGCTCCTCTTCACTTTCTGCCATAAGGGTGGTGTCATCTGCATATCTGAGGTGATTGATATTTCTCCTGGCAATCTTGATTCCGGCTTGTGCTTCTTCCAGCCCAGCGTTTCTGTTACTTATCTGCTGTAGTAATAGCTAATATTTATTGAGCTATTATGACATGCCAGACACTAGATACCATGTGACTCCAACACCACCCCCCGAGGTGGAGAAAGCCTCTTTCTGCATTTAACTGATGACGAAGTTAGAACCAGTGAAGTCAGGAGACCGGCCCCGTGTCTCACAGACAGCTGTGGGGCCAGGACCAGGACACATGGCTTCTCCAAGCTGCTGCCCATGCTCTCCGCTGCTTCTCAAGTTCAAGCCCCAGGGATGGGGGGACACACCCTGTACCATCGGGGTTCCCATTACAGAGTCCCTGTATCACACGGGGGCAGGGACACTTCCTGGGGCACAAAGACAAGCCTGTTGTGCCCACTGAAATCGTACATGGTAAGGGTATTGTTTGGATCAAACTAGATTTCTGTACCCAAGGTCCCGGGAGACTAGTAGGTGCCACCGTCACCATGAAAACCGTGGGATGGTTCTGCTTCCCCACATCCTCCCCTCAAACATACTTAGCCTGGGGGTCCTTCCGAGCAGAGCTGTCAGAGCACTCTGGGCAACTGCTCAGAGAGGGATCTGGGGGCCCCTGCCTTTGTGCTCCAGGAACAAGTCAGGACCTTGCGCACGTTCTGGGCTTCTCCTTTGACCCGGCCTCCAGGATGTGACCCCCACCGCCACTGGGACAGAGGACCCCAGCCCTGTGTCTGGGGGCGGTCAGTAGTGAACCACCAGATCCCCACCATGAGCTGCAGACGCAAACAGCACCCACGATGCAGAAATTGCCTTGGCGTGCGGGTCAGTGGTGATTTCATTGGTAAGTAATGTTTTGATTGTCACAGATTATATGTTGCCCTCCCCGCCTGACATTTGTTGTACAGCGGGATTGATTTTTGTGCTCCAGTATGAAAAGGTCACTTTGATCAATGCAGTGTAATTGGCACTAAATTAGGATCATATCAGGTTATTTTGCTATTTAATGATGAAATATTAAAGAAAAGCAGTAGATTGCAGACACTAACATGCACTTGAAACCTGCTGTAATGATGCTTGATTTTGTGAGAAAAATGGAGAGAAAAGCAACTCAAGTGCCGAAAATGACTGTGATGTATTGGAAGAGTGGCTCGGAATGATGCATTTTCGTTGGAGAAAGACTGAAAGCCCCAGACACAAAACACGCAGCCCAGCAGTCAGTTCTGCCTTGCTGCACAGAGAGAAGCCTTATAAAGGACCCTATTGATGAGGGGCTCATTACGTGCTAGTTAGAAGGGCTAAGCCTTTTCCTTCTGCATATAGTAATTACGTCTAAAAACACGCGTGCGCCCTGCACCCACTTATTAGACAAACCTCAGCCTTTGATAACCTGCGACTTGGTTATGGTCCCCCAGGTTCCAATGCTTTTCTGCTTGTAGAGAGTATTTCAAGCCCCTTGTCTGTTTTTACGGGTTTGCACCTAAAGGAATTGTAAGCATCGCACAGAGTGTTAAATACTGTGTGTTATTTTCTCCCTTGTAAATAGACGCGTTCCCCCATTATTCTGAAATGTTGTTGAGCAAGAAAAAGCTGCATAAGATTATACTTTTAAATGCAGCTAATGTTGCAGGAAATTTGCTGGGCGCTTTGCTGCCATTAAGTATATCATCAGGCTGCAGCGCGAACTTAACCGGCGACTCGGAGATGTTAACCTTTTTAGCAGTTAGAAATATGGCACCACGGTTATTGATAAAATAACTCAGGTGCCATTTGATAGGAAAGGAGAGAGGGTGGCGGCAGCCACCCGGGGTGTCCTGGAGCAGGCCAAGGACAGGGAGTCGGGGGCCTTGGAGCTGAAGGTCACCGTCCTTCCCAAGGAGATTTCAGACAGGGCCCCTGGACGGCCATTCTGGCTTCCAGGACACATAAGAGAGACGACATTGTAAAGCCAGTGGTTCATGGTGGCATCTGAGCTGCCGCCATTCCTTCTGTCCAGAATGACCCCTGTCATTCGAGGTCAGGAGGATGCTTTTGTTTGTGTTAGTGTCTGTGGTGAGTGGAGTTGTGTCTCCCCTAGAAGCTGCATTCAAGTCCTGACCCTTATTCCTGGGAACGTGGCTTATTGGAAATAACATTTTTGCGTATGCGGTCAAGTTAGATGAAGTCACTGTGGGCAAGCTGGCCTGGAACTGGTGTCCTACCAGAAGGGAGGACCGAGGAACAGAGGAGACCCAAGAGAAGCTACGCGTGGACACAGAAACTAGACGGCCCTGTCTACAGGCCAAGGGCTAGTGAGGGTCAGCATCCACACCAGCAGCTGGGAGAGGTGGGAGGCCCGTCCTCCCCAGACCCTTCCCCAGAGCCTCACAGGGACCACAGCACAGCAGACAGCTGGAGCTTGGATTCTGGCCTCCAGGATGCCGAGGAAATAAATTCCTATTGTTTTAAGCTACTCAGTCTTTGTTACAGTTGTCCTAGGAAACAGTCTTTGTTACAGTGGCCACAATATAGCTGAAAGCATCCAATGCTATTACATTTCCCCCCAAACCAGACCTCTGAAAATACCGCACTTGTCTCACGGGCATTGCCAGAGGGAACAGGGGCCCAGAC
This sequence comes from Capra hircus, assembly GCF_001704415.2. Taxonomy (NCBI): domain Eukaryota; kingdom Metazoa; phylum Chordata; class Mammalia; order Artiodactyla; family Bovidae; genus Capra; species Capra hircus. Next base: position 1,561,745 of record NC_030831.1, on the reverse strand, counting down.
CCCACACCAGCACGAGGAGGGTCCCCTGAAGGAGGGGAGCTGAGCCGTGGCCACCGCAACCCCCCTGTGGGTGGGGCTGCCTCTGGACACTGTGAACCCTGCCCCTGGATGGAGCTGACCCTGCACATCTGGAAGAGGCAGGAAGGGAGCACTCGAGGTGGGTCAGCCAGAAGCCAAGGGGAGCGATGGGAGCCATCACGTCCCAGGCTGGACCCAGGGGTTGGGTGGCAGTGCCAGCATCCTGGGCCACACGGACCTGTTCCTCTTGTCCACGTGATCCCCTCCCCGGATCTGCCCTGGCCTATCTGCGGGTGACCCAGGGAATCGGCCACGTCCTGCTGTTGCGACTGGTTTCAAGGCCCTGGGGACCTTCTCCCCACCACCCCGCCAATACCATTCCAGATCCACCTTAACCCTGGACAGCAGTTCAATCCACCCAGTTTATGTTGGAGCTGAGGCTCCTTGACGTTCATCTGCAGGGGGTCTGAGCCTTTGGTTGTCTGCCCCTTCTCAGGCTGAAAGAACATTTGCCATGGTCACCGAAATGGAAACACGAGGAGGTCCCGCTTCCAACAGGACCTCACGACCTGCAAATCCCAGGGTACACAGACCCCCGATGAGGTCAGCATCCTGAGTCTTAGGCCGGTGCCTCCACCCCTAACCCTTGAGGAATTCCAGGCAAGTCCATTGTTTCCAGGAGAATTCCCATCTTGGAGAAGAGCTTTTCAGCAGTTCAGCGTTGTCCTGACATGACCCTTCCTTGGAGCACTTAGATCCTCTGGCTCCCAGGAGAGCGGCTGCTTCTGGGTGGGCTGGGGGCTGGTCGTCCTGGGCTCTGGCCACAGCTCCTCAGACGGACCCTTGGCTGAGGTCGACTCATCCAGTCTTACGCTGGTGAATGAGGAGCCCTGCACACTCTTTGTGCAACAGCCCAGCATGAGGGGCGGCAGACCATACCAGAAGCAGGTGCTAGTCCCAGGAAGGGTGGGGCGTTCTCTGTCCAGAGCAGAAGGGGGTAATGTCACCGACCTGCAGGTCATGGCTGTGTCTCCTTGGACTCTAGGGCTGGCCCAGAGAGGATAGCACTTATTGCTCAGGGCACGAGTCTGGTGTCCAGATGATGCTCACAATGAAGCTGGCACCCAGGTTGGACTTGGGCCAGCTCCGTGGCCTCCACCCCGCTGTCCCACCATGACGTGAGCTCCTACTTGGCTGTGGGAGCCGGGAAGCAGAGCTGTGAGTGTCAATTCAGTCTGCACCAGTGACTAGCTGTGCAACTTGGGCTCTGTTTATTAACCACCCTGAAGCTCCGTTTCATTTGCAAAGATAACGATAATATGTGTGACTGCAAAGGGTGGTGGGCACAGTGCCTGGTGCCCAGGAGCGCTTTCTTCCTCCCACACCTCCCTCAGGTTCTTACTCTGCACGACCGACAGCCCTTTCATGAGTGCTTTTTTTAACGAAGCATTCACCTTGTAGGGATTTTCTAAAGTAACTTCATAAGCTCGTGACTTTGGGGCTGGAAAATCCTGGTAACCAACCATTGAATCTGCTTAAGAAGCTAATGTCCCAACCCACTTTTAACCTCAAAAGATCACTTTGGTGAGTTTGGTAAAGAAATAAAAATGATAAAAAACAAACAAGTTGGTGTTCTGGTCCATCTCTTGTCGGGTTTCTCCTCAGTCAGTTCCCCAGGGTGTGAAGGACCGGGACCCTGGGCCCTTTTCCGTGTCTTCCCCTGGTCAGTCCAGCTCTGCACATCAGGCAGCAGCGTCCAGATGGACAGGCCAACTCTGGCTCTCTCTCTGCATGTTTAGAGCAGCTGCTGTCCCGGGAAAATGCGTGTCCAGTCCCCGGCACGGGCCTCCCACCTGGTGTCCGGCACCAGGGCTCCCCGCCAGGGAGCCAGCCAGCAAAGCTGATAGGTCCGTCCTCAGATCCTAGGACTACAAAGAAATTGTGATACACTTTATAGTGGAAAATGTATTTCCTCTACAATGCTGGTGGGGGCCCCAAGTAGCGGGACTCTTCACTTGTGGTTTTCCCAAGCATCTTCAAAGTTGGGCAGAACAGTTAAGGGCAAAAGGAAATGTACCCTTTGATGTCAGTGGACAGCACGGAATAAATGCACATTATAATCACAGTTATATAAGGCATGTCTTCTGAAATCTTTTACCATCGAGGTTGACTCATTGTGTTATAAACAAATTAGAAACAAGCAGGCAAGTTTCCAAGTGGAAATTCTGCTGATCTATTTTCGAGCCCATGCGAATCTTATTGGACTTTTTAACACATATAAACAGACAAAAGTATTTTAAAGAATTATATATATTTTGAAGGTGTCACTCAGAAAGTGATATTACAAAAACTAGTCAAGTGGCAATAGTTTGATATCCAAAATGAAACATTTGCAGAAAAATGCATTGTATGTATTAAGTTATCTTTCTAGAAAATATGTACCTACATTAAGAATATACCTGAAAATCTTTTTAAAACTTGTTTATTATTTAGTTTCACGGTTTATGAAAGGAAGATTTGTTCAGTTGTGTCTGACTCTTTGCGACCCCATGAACTATACAGTCCATTGAATTATACTTGAACCCTAAAACAAGTCTAGTTGAATCACTTGAAACAGCAGTTTCCAACCTTTTTTGGCACTGGGGACCAGTTTCATGGAAGACAATTTTTCCATGGACTTGAGGGGAGATGGTTTCAGGATGATTCGAAGACATTTTATGTATATGTATTGTGCATTTGATTTCTATTTTTATTTCATCAGCTCCATCTCATATCATCAGGCATTAGACTGGAGGTATGAGACTCCTGACTTAAAACACATCTTAACTATGTACCAAAACACGAATAAACACAGTGTTACATAGAAGCTGGCCTGTGCTGTGTTGTATATGCGATCAATGGTGTCCTGATCTTTGCGACCCCATGGACTGTAGTCCGTCAGGCTCCGCTCTCCACGGGATTTTCCAGGCAAGAATATCAGAGTGGGTTGCCATTTCCTTCTCCAGGGGATCTTCCAACCCAGGGATCAAAGCCCCATCTCTTGAGTCTCTGCAGTGGAGGGCAGATTCTTTACCACTAGCACCACCTGGGAAGAAATCAACCTCTCTACGCGCAAAGGATGCCTTGATCCTGCCTGGTTTAGAAAGATCATTTGGGACCACCCAAATCTCCCAGAAAGAAAAACTTTAGAGATTCTGTGTAGTTATTTCTGACTTATGATGAAAAGTAAGATGACGCCAGTACATTTGGGTCATTGTAGATGTTGAATTAATCTTCCCATACCAACAATTTTTGAAATGTTATTTTTCCTTAGGGTAAAAGAAATGCGTGTACTTCAAAAATATTGAATTATAAACCTTATTTAAAACTTAAATAATGTAAAATGACAAAAGAAATAAAGCAAGCATATTCCAGAACTCACTTTTCAAAAAAACCGCTGTCATGTTTCGGTGTAAAAATGGTTAATGTGCTCTCGCTTTAAGCCACATATTAGCTGGTTCTTTACTTTTCAGAAAGATTTTATTTTTATTAAGATATGCGCAATTGCAAAGTTGTTCTGCAAAAATTGTCACAGAAGAGCTGGACTCGGGTTGCATCCCTTCTCTCAGCTCCACCAGCCCCTGAGGCAGCTGCTTGGAGCCCTTTCAGCAGATGGTTTATTATTTCCCTCTTGTCTCCACATTACATTGTCACACCGGTCAGGGTCTTGACTCCCCTGTTTAAGCATTGCCATTCCACCTTTCTCTCAAGTGTGAGAATTAACTTTTGTTCAAATCCTCTTCCCGTGAACTTTTCCTTCCTTCCCCACTCATGAGAGTTACAACATAATTTTAGATGGCTACATTTTCAGTGCTTTTATTATTACAGTAAATTATCATATGCAGAGGCTGGCTACAGAGAACGTTGCATGGAGCCACAGACTAACCTATTTCCTTTTGGCAAAACCTTTTCCCCCTCAAAGTCAGTCAATTAAAAGAACAGGGAAGAAATTCCAACTCTTTTCTTTAACAATCCCTAAATTTAATTTTTGTTTATCTTTTTTTGGTGTACAGTTCTATAAGTTTTAACACACGTACAGATTCATGTAACCTCTGGCAAACTCAGGGCACAGAGCAGTTCTCCCAGCACAGGGTACCCCCTATCTCTCGCTGCTTGCTTTTGCTTTGCAGACAAACTCTTCCCTGATTGGTTCTCAGTCCCCAAGGCTCTGCCTCTTCCAGGATGTCTTGAACATGGAATCATGCATCATGCCGCCTGTGACCTCACACATTCAGCACAATCTCATGAGATTTGCCCCTGTCTCTTTACGTATCAGTAGTCCTCTCCCCCTCCCCGCACTGGAGAGTGTCCCGCTGTATATGCCTTCCTCCATTTAAGGAAGTTGGGTTGTTTCTTGTTTTGGGCAAGTAGAAAGAAAGCTGCTGTGAACATTTGTGTGCAGGTTTTCGTGTGGACATTTATTTACGGCAAACGCCTCAGAGCTGCGTTCCTAGGTCACATGTTGAGTACATGTTCACTTGTGTAAGAAGCTGCCGCCCTTCTGCAAGCCCACAGCAATGTCTGAGAGTTCTGAGTCCTTCACATCCTCAGTTTGCAGGCCTCTGGTACCTCGGGTTTCACTTCCTATGGTTTAATTAATATCAGCCCCACAACATGGTTGAAACTTCATCACCAGGGAATATTCACTATGAGTAATTTCATCAAAGACAGACACAGCTGTTGGATCATGGGTCCACAAGCCATTCCACCCATAAGTGACAGCCGCAGGTCACGACCAGTGACCGCTGGCACCGAGTCCATCACACCAGCTGGACTGGTCGGTGCACGTCTGAGTTCCCATCCAGACATAGATAGCATGGTGCCTGGTCCTGTCACCTGCCTGCGTCCTCCCGTGACACTTTGCAAAAATGGACAGCTGGAAGAGAAAATCAGCCAAAAGAGTTGAATGTACGAAAAGAAATGAAGCATCAGCCTTGGAAGTGAAGCTTCAGTCAAAGACTTGGATGGTGCAGTCCTGGTCAGGACCACCGGCCAGGGCATCCCCGGGAAGAGACACCAGCACGAACCTCAGGCTGCAGCCATCTCGGAGCCTTTCTCCACATCTAGAGGAAGGACACAGCACTGGATGCTGATGCAAGCTCAGAGAGGAGCAAGATAGCTCACCCAGGTACAGTAAAGGCTCCCCCTGTGGTGGAAGTCGTGAAAAAAAGAACAACAGTGCTGTTCAAACTACTCTTGAGAAATCTTCTTCCGGAGAAGCCAACCGTTTTAATTCTCAATGTTGCTAATGTTTTCAATTACAATGTACTAAATTCATATTAGTTTCACTATTCATTTTCCTCTACATCAAAAACCAACAATGAAAGTGTTTTGAAAGTCTCCAAGAATATGCTTAAAGGTCACTGAGCAATCTCAATTTGCCCATTGATTTTTGAGGCTGCTCTGCGTGGTTTCCACTGGCTGTCCTGATCATGGGTGGAGCTGTCAACTTTGTTTATTTATAGTAGTTTCTATTCTAATAAGTATGGAGCAGTACCTCATCATTTTGACTTGCATTTCCTTAATTGCTAAAACGGTGGGCATCTTTTTATGTGCTTATTTGATGTCTGAATACTTTGTTAAAGTGTCTGTGTGAACCTCTAGCCCAGTTTTTGAAGGACAGCTTGGAAAACTGCCCTTTGCTCTCTAGAGAAGAATTCAGTTCAGTTCAGTTCAGTCGCTCAGTCATGTCCAACTCTTTGCGACCCCATGAATCACAGCACGCCAGGCCTCCCTGTCCATCACCAACTCCCGGAGTCCACTCAGACTCATGTCCATCAAGTCAGTGATGCCATCCAGCCATCTCATCCTCTGTCGTCCCCTTCTCCTCCTGCCCTCAATCCCTCCCAGAATCAGGGTCTTTTCCAATGAGTCAACTCTTCGCATGAGGTGGCCAAAGTATTGGAGTTTCAGCTTCATCATCAGTCCTTCCAATGAACACCCAGGACTGATCTCTTCAGAATGGACTGGTTGGATCTTCTTGCAGTAATTAGGTTGTTATTATCTAGTACAGGCAAGATGCAAAGAACTTTAAGTAGCAGACAACACTCCCCTTTCTTTTTGGTTTTCCTTAATGCTTAAAATCACTGTTATTAACATCATGAAATCCTAAATTTTACCTTGAGAAAATATTAATTGAAAACCAATTTTGTGCTGAGTACTTTTCTAAGAACAGTAGGAAATATGATAGTGAAAATATGGGGTTCTTATATGGCCTTCTCACTTCCCAGGAAATGTACCCCATTTGACACATGAGCCAGGATTGTTCCTATTCTACAGGGGTGGGTGACTGGAGTACACACAGCCAGGCCCTCACTCTTCCTTAGAAGATGGTGCAGGTGGTGCGACTGGTAAAGAATACCCCTGCCAATGCAGGGGGCTTCCCTGATAGCTCAGTTGGTAAAGAATCCACCTGCAATGCAGGAGATCCCAGTTGAATTCCTGGGTTTGGAAGATCCACTGGAGAAGGGACAGGCTACCCACTCCAGTATTCTTGGGCTTCCCTTTCGGCTCAGCTGGTAAAGAATCCTCCTGCGTGGGTTCTATCCCTGGATCTGGAAGATCCCCTGGAGAAGGAAATGGCAACCCACTCTGGTATTCTTGCCTAAAGAATCCCATGGACAGAGGAGCCTGGCAGGCTACAATCCATGGGGTCACAATGAGTTGGACACAACCTAGTGATTAAGCACACACACACACACACACACAATTTGGTGGTGTAATATGACTCTAGTAGAAGTTGTGGTTTAATAGATCTTGGACCATCTTCTAAGGAAGAGTGAGGGCCTGGCTGTATGTACCCCAGTCACCCACCCCTGTAGAATAGGAACCATCCAGGCTCATGTGTCAAGCTGTTTGATTATCAGTGCATAAGGACCCTCTTATAATTAGCACCGATTATTTATTTTACCATACAAAACAACCTTGACATATCTGATTTCTAATCTTTTAAAATATGCGGCTACAGGCAGTTGTATTTCTTGAAGTTATCGTTAACATCACTAATTCAGTTATCCAAGAGCAAAAAGCTCATCATCTCAAGTCCTCAAGCTTTATAATATTTATTATAATAACAGAGAACTCACTGTTAATCAATAAAGCCACACACCGTGCACATAGAAACCTCACTACAGACTTAGGAGAAAATCATCGTGATAACAGCGTCACCAAAAAGCAAAGTGAAGCTTCGGTGGTTAAACCCCAGAGCTGAAGCCCGAAGCCTCGTAAGAGAAGAGCTGGGCCTGTGATGCTGGCTCCCTGAAGCCGTTTCCCCGTTTCTCTGACCATGCTCCTAACTGAAAACACAGGATTTTCCTTGCATTTTTTAAAACCTTTTTCATTCTATTACTGGAAAAAATTTATACACTTCAAGTAACCAAAGCATAGTAGTATAATGCACATTTACCTAAATGACTAGACCACAAAAATGACCAAAATGGAGTTAAAATGTCAATGTTTAAGAGAAAATATTCTTTCTGAACTAGGGTATGGCTCCATCTTTGAAATGCCTCTCTCGGGGAAGAAACAGGACTTGATTGGGCTGTAAACAGGCCTCGTCCTGGCTCCCTGTTCCCCGCCCTGGACAGTTAGATGAGAAGGCCATGCGGAATACATCCTGGGGTGGCTGCGGCCTCCTCCTAAGTTCCAACAGCAACCAGAGTGAACGCGGAGATGGTGCCGGCGGACGCGCAGAGCCGGGTGGACAGCCGGAAGGCTGAGGAGGAAATCAGCTTCATGCACCAGAAGAAGCACAGAGCCATTCTGCTCACGCTCGAAGCAGAACGTTCTCTCCCCCTCTTTGGCTATGCTCACGTTTCTTCTGGAAGTGCTGGCCGATGTGGGAAGCTGTAACACGATGCTAAGGCAGACAAGATAAATCTTTAATAAAGTACCTTAGTCTTGGCTGGCAGTGTTCAGTATCAATAAGACTCCAGTTGCCCAGTATCCGTATATAGATTAGTGTGTTTCATATAATACCCGTGAAAATTCCAACCCATTCACAATGAGTTAATTTTCTAAAACCGCTTCCAAAATTTATCTAGAAAAAGGAATGTCTTTGAATAATCAGGAACATCCTGGCGATGACCCACGAGATGGCCCTGCTCTGTGGCTGACCCTGTGCTTCCCAGGCCACTCCTCTCAGAAAAGCCACCCCGAGGCGCTGCTGCAGTCTTTCTGTCCATTTTAGAGGCTGAGCAAGTTGTCGAGGTTACACAGCCGTGAAGCGCCCCGTCAGGAATCTGGAGGGGCCCTCTGACCCTTGTCCCATCTCCGAGCAGGAGGGGGAAGGAGGTTGTCCCCTCTGGTGGTTATTATCCATTACAAAGTTCAGTAATAAACCCGAGTCGGCCACGTGGAGAGAGGAGCCCACCCAGAAATGTGTGCACGCACAAAGAGAGATTTAGAAATGTGAAATAGGTGGTCTATTCTTTCAGGCGTGTCCGACTCACTGCAACCCCACGGACACACAGTCTTAGCCCACCAGGCCCCTCTGTCTATGCATACCTCAGATCATCAAGGAAAAATATCAATTAATGCACAAGGCTGTAAAAACTAAAGTGGAGCTCTGCATCACCTTTCACACTAAAATAAATTTCATGTCAGCAAAGATTTCTGCGTAAACAGCAGCATATGTATCAAGCATCCAAGAAGGTTTAAATAGTAATAAACGGAACACAACTCTAATTACAAAGCATGTGAAATGCAAATTGTTAGAGAATTCACAAAAGAAGAAACATGCATAACAAATAAAATGTGAAAAGATATTCCACTTCACCAGTAGCCAACTTACTACAATAAAAATGACCCGGAAATTTCATTTGTCCAGCATCATCTTGGAAGAAAAGAAAAAAAAAAAAAAAAAAGCTACCCTTTTGCATTTTATGGGTCAGAATTGGCACAAACACTGACACTTTCTGGATAATTTGACAAAATGTATAAAAGTGATCAAAACTTAAAATAAGCTTACTTTTAAGGGTCAAGTTTGATTCTGATATATTTAATGGAAAGAATTAGGTAAGTCAAGCCAAGATATATGTACAATAATGTTCATTACAACATTATTTATATTGGAGAAAATGGGAATCGACCTAAATGTTCATCAAAGGGGATCTGTTAAATAAATTAGTGAACATCTATACTATTCAGCTATTAAAAAGAATGATGTAAATCCACATTCGCTGACTTGGAAAAATGTCCATGAGCAAACAAAGCAGGTTGCCAAATGACCTGTGGTGCACAATGCCGATTCATGAGTGTGCCCAGGAGAGGGAGGAAAAACTCAGCAATAAAAATGCCAGGGTCACCTTTACCGCGTCCCAGGTATGGCGTTCAGTCAGACCCTTTGGTTCCTTTGATTCCTTTGATAAATAGACCATAATCACTTTCCTGAAACTATTGCAAAAGCCTGGTGCTTTTGAGGTAAGTTTACCACATTTCCTTATTTTGGTGCTGTTTCTATATAAAAGAAACAATATTCTACTCCTTTTAAAAAATATGAAGGCAAATAACCTTTAGTGTAATTCATCTGAAGTTGATTTGTAACTGAAAAAAACAAAAAAAAATGCAATTCAACTTTAAACAAATATTATATGGACATGTTAATAATAATTTCAATACTTATCTTGGTTATTTATATAGAATTAGTTTCCTTTCATATAACCTACTGTTTTTCTGGTGGAATATTAAGCATGCCTAATTTAATGATATAATTTGGAGAAATTCAAGATGTTCTTGGGGACGTAAATATTTTATGTCCTCGAGTGATGACCTAGAAATCAGATCTTTACGGCGGGCCCGAGGGTGAAAAGTGAAAGCATATATGTGTGTACTTCCTGTTATCTGTATTTCCTGTGTGTGTGCAGAGAGACAGTTGCGATGCATAGTTATAGATTCGCTTGTGCAAACAGAGGAGCATACCAGCTTTCTCATGCAGCAAATCTTATTTCCGATACAAATTTGAAAGTCTGTGAAGCATGATAATATTAACTCTGGGACCCATGACCTCCCATAAAACAAAGGGAGGAAATGTGGTGGGTTAAGGGGATTCGAATGATGCCTTTGGACGCAAACCGCCCCCGTAATGACTGGGGAAGATTTATAAGCTCTCTCCAGGTATAATTAGACACCCTCAAACCCATCTGACCCTGCTGGGGTGAAGAGCTCGTCTGGTTTTTGTTTCAGCGGATGAATCAATACTCACATGTTTTACCAGTGTGGAGTGAAATTGAGGAAATGAAAATCGGATAATTTTGCTCCCTGTGTCGTCCAGACAGAGGACAGCACTGTTAGCCTTTGACAGGAAGATCTATTTTCAGTTTCTCAAAAGGCTCGTGTCAATTTGGAAACTTCTTCTATCATTGATTTTCAGTTTTGTTAAAAAGGATGCTTTATCAGGAAGAGTAGTCCCGGCGACCGTGGACACTCGTATCTCCTTTACGAGTTCGCGGGTGTGTATTTTAATTTGGGATCTGGTGGGTGTGCACTGCAGATGCTTTTATATGATTGCTGTCTGACCCGCAGTCATAGGTGCCTTCACCTTTACCTGGGCAGGTCAGAATCACCTGCTCACGAGGGTGCTGCCCAACCAGGAGGCCATGCGTGCAATTGTTCATCTCCCCTTGATATTTTAGAGTCAGCTTGCTGTCATTTTGCAGATGTCTGTTCTGCTTGATGACACATTGTTGGCGTCAGGATTTGCAAGCTTTGAAACTTAAACGTCTTTGAAACATATACAGTATTGGATACTTATCGAGTATATTTTAAGGGAGCACTACCAATGTTCAATTCATATCAATTGTTTATTGAATTTATTTTGAGGCAGCACTGCCAATGTCCAATTCGGCACTAGTCGGTAACAAGCCAACATCACCCTACATATCCATTATTCATTGAACATATTTTGAGATGGCACTATGCCGTGCTCAGTCACTCAGTCGTGTCCGACTCTTTGCAACCCCACGGCCTACAGCCCACCAGGCTCCTCTGTCCACGGGGACTCTCCAGGCAGGAACACTGGAGTGGGTGGCCTGCCCCTTCTCCAGGTGGCCTTCCTGACCCAGGAGCTGAACTGGAGTCTCCTGCACCCCCTCTCCTACAGGCAGACTCTTTACCAGCTGAGCTACCAGGGAGGCTCCTGAGGCAGCAGTGCCAACGCTTACCTTGGCATTGTTTGGTGGCGAGCCAGCGCCACACTGCTTATCCTAGAAGTCCACTGTGACTTCCCCTTGATCTTCTGGGCTTCCTGCACCCCTGCCTCAGCGCCTGCAATCCTGTATGGAAATGTTCTCACTGCATATTTATGCCTTGTCCCTCAACTGCAAGTTTCTTGAGAGATGAAGGTTTGTTCCCCTAAGTTGCTTGGACTTTGAGAGTGCTAGTGTAGAGTAAGACTCAGTCTCATTAATAGGTGGTAAAGCTATACATGTGCCCCACCAGGCCAGGAGGCAGTCTGCTTGAAGAATACGTCTGTGTCGTTACTGACTCTAATTTGACTTTTGGCTCCTAACACCTAAAGCATTGCAGGATGTTTTGAACAGCCAGTTGGACCTCTGTCTTAGTCTGTTTGAGCTGCTATAACAAAAAGTACCACTCATGGGGGCTAGAACAGCAAACGTTTCTTTCTTACTGTTCTGGAGGTGGGGAAGCCAAGATCCTGGCACAAGCTGATCTGGGGTCTGATGAGGACCTGCCTCCCGGTCCACAGAGGGGGCTTCTCCTGTGCCCTCATGTGGCAGAGAGAGCACTGGTTTTCCCAGGCCTCTGACAGGGCACTGATCACATTCATGGAGCTTCCACCCTTGCAGCATCATCACCCCAGAGGTCCTACCACCTAACACCATCACCTTGGGGGTTAGGGTTTCAATAACACAGAGATTTGAAAGGATACAAGCTGTGGTGCTGGAGAAGACCCCTGAGAGTCTCCTGGACAGCAAAGAGGTCAAACGAGTCCCTCCTAAAGGAAGTCAACCCTGAATATTCATTGGAAGGACTGATGGTGAAACTGAAGCTCCGATACTTTGGCCACCTGATGCCAAGAGCCAACTCACTGGGAAAGACCCTGATGCTGGAAAAGATTGAAGACAGGAGGAGAAGGGGGTGGCAGAGGATGAGACGGTTAGATAGCATCACCAACTCAGTGGATATGAGTTTGAGCAAACTCTGGGAGATAGTGGAGGACAGGGAAGCCTGGCAGGCTGCAGTCTATAGGGTCAAAAGGAGTCAGGCACAACTAAGTGACTGAACAACAGCAAGCATTCATTCTATAGCGGTGTCACTACCCAAAGAGCTGTTTGTGTGGTATGATCTTATATGCTGGCCTTTATGTGATAAAGTTGGGATAATGATAAAACATTATTGAAGACGTGAGCCATGGCCGGCATAACTCAAGAGGTTTCTTTTCTCAATTTTTTTAATAAGCAGTTACCTTGATGAACACATTACCCGGAGTCAAAGAATCCTTCCAAAAGAGACTTTATACAGAAGTTTGTGGGTAAGTCTGCTTGAGAAGAAAGATTTATGCAAACCATAGTCTGTTTCTTTCTGAAACAGATATTGGTTTCTACAGGTATTTATATGAAATATGGACCACAGAGCAACCACGTTACTCCTTACACGACTTTTGCCAACAGGATTCTATTCACGCGCAGACTCGTGAAAGCGCCAGATGTCTGGCGGCCACTGGCACGGTTGCTGAAAGTTACGTGGCTTGCCTTGCACCTCTCGATCACAGCACTGCAGAGATATCACCTTCTGGATGTTGTGAAAATTGGAGCAGAAATCTGTGTGTGGATCGCATGGGCCATTTCCACTTGGATCTATTTGAAATCATAAGCGTGATACGGTGCCTTTGCTGAAATGTGGTTCCTGACAAGCTGTTGTGAATTTATGTTAATTAAACCCCCTAAACCTTGCTCCTTTAATCACATCTATTTATTTACCTAATGTGGTGACTAGCGAAGATGCTTCCTCTGAAGTCCTGAGGTGAACCAAAATCTAACTAATCCTTGTTTTTGTTTGTTTTCTAATTTTCCATGCTGCTGCCTGCGAGTGCTTCCCACTGGAGGTCAAACTATTTTCTTCATTAGCACTTGAAAGGTTAAGCTGGCTCTAGCTCCCAGCTGGGAGGGGCTGCTGTGGGTGGTTCCTGTAGTTACAGCCATCCTCCTCACCTAGAAGCCAGGAAGTTTCCACCCAGGCACACGGAATCGCTTGGGTGACATTTTCTCAAGTTTTTTTTTTTTGCATTCCCGGTTTTATAAAATAAGGTTGCTCTTGCAATGTGTTTTTACTGTGCCTTTTTAAACATCATATGTTCGGAGGAGCCCCACGGTTAAGAAGTCTATTTGCGTGAGGGTCTCATTCCTCCAGCAAACTGCTCTCCAGCAACTCACAACGTGACTCGGTTTTTGCTTTAGCTCTTGCATATCGTTTCAGGATCCAGAAGCCCTCTAATGGCACGGCAAAGGAGGTTGCCAGGGGTGCTTGTCATGGAACAAACAAAAAGGCTATAAGAAAGTTCTCATTCTAAGGAATCAGTTTTAGAAATTGTCCACTAAAATGTCATCCTGTAGGACCAGATGCTTTTCCTGTGCGGTCTGAGGGCCTGACTGGAAGGGGTGGGGTGAGGGTTTACAGGTTTCCTTTCCTGTCTCTGTCTCCCGCTCACCGCCCCCTAGTCAGTGAAACAGATTGGCGCATGTTTGGAAAATACCAGGCCAGTGAGGCTGTTAGTTTCATCCTAAGCCATGCCTGCTAACCAGGGTTTCCATCCCACGGACATGCCCACATCAGCCCCGGCTGCAACAGGCAGACCTGGCAGAGTGAGCAGAACTGGCCCGACTGCAGAGGCTGGGCATCTTCCCGGTGACCACGAACACGCAGCACCACGGGACTGTGGTCGAAACTAAAGTTCTGACTGGATACATTCCTCCTTCTTGAAGGATTGCTCTTTGAGAGACTGTCACCTTTTTTGCAGAAATAACATAAAGTGGAACTTCACTGATTTTGGACCACAGCATCTTATGTGTATTGACATTCCTACATGAAAATTTTTCTTTAAATACCTTTCAATTACAGGAAGTGTCTCTCTCACCAGGCTCCTAAATTCAGCAAAAAATTGACAGGTTTTCAAAGGGTAGTCAATGACTTTGTTAGCTGGTCTGCTAAGGACGGTGGCCTATCACATAGCATCCATGTTCACTTTTCACACCATGTTATATTAACTTTGAAAAATGAAACACGTTTCTCCTCAGACGCCTGAAAGAAATGATTTTTTAGTACAACGTGAGTTATAGTCCGAAATGTTGTTAAAGATAATTTGCAATTGCCTCGTTTTCTTCATTCACTGTGACAGCCCTGTTCTCTTGAGTCCACGCATGGTCACTTATGGTCTGATGAGTTCCCTTTGGATCAAGACCATGGCCAGCCAGCAGACTGGCAATGACGAGACATCCAGAACATTCTATGGGTGGATCTTGACGTGACCCACTACAACGGCTCAGGCTATCACATAAACAGCATGTACTTCATCACATCTCTAATTGCACAATTGCACAACAGTCCATAACAGCTCCGTACGGACTATGGAGTAGTAATGTGCATTTCTGAAAGTCCATAATTATGTAATTACATGATGGTCTATAATTAAGGACTATTGGGTAAATATATGATTGAGGACTTTAAAAATCCATCGTAAAGTACTTTAAAAATAACTGCAATAAAAGAAGACAAAAAAGAAAAAGACTCAGACGCGGCCAATTGGACTGTTTTGGATTTTAGTGGATTTCACTAAGTCCAAGCGATGAACACCTGGAAAATGTGTCCCTTCTCCCTGGCGTCCTTTCTCTGTATCAGTCACAGCCTCTGGGGGCTCTTAGGTGATGCTGGTGTGATGGACACACAGGGACAATGGTGTGGCTCAAGGTTTGCAGTCGTGGCAGGAGGAAGGAGTTGAGTCAGGTGGAAACTGCCCCTGGTCCACCCACTGCCCCAGTCTCCAGGTGTCTCCAGCAGCTTCTATCAGGACAGGATGTTTCCCACAGTATCTTTATCAGCCTCACTAAGCAGCAGCCTCACCAGGGAGAGGAGCATCTACCTAAGTCCTCTGCAGGAATTATAAACCAGAACTTGGAACTGTGACTAAATTCCTGAACACGAGGGTGTGTGGAAGAGGGGGCCACTCAGAGGATGGGGAAGGGGCTGAGATGGGAGCTGGGGTGTGAAATCACAGCCTCTCTGGATTCCTTGGAATTTCCCGACACTCAGTCCCTGGTCTGGCAACATTCTCCTCCAATCCTTGGCAGCCCCCTCTTCTTTCCCTCCTGCTTTATCCTTTTATTTGCTGCAGACGCAGAGTAGAGAGACAGGAGGTACCCCCCAGATCCGCTTCGAGGAGAGCATCTCAGCGTGAATGCATACCCGGGCCACCGCCACAGTCATGGTCACGGTCACGGCACAGGTGGGCGTGAAATTAACAGCACAGCCTGCAGGAGCAAGAGCAGTGCTCATCAGCGGCCGGCCACTTCACATGGGAAGCCGCCGCGTGGTTAGGGACGTATCCATGCACTTCAGTTATGCATGCATTTAAATTCTTCTCTGAGCTACGCCCCCGCCCCTGCATTCTTCTGGGCTCCTGCTAGCCCACCTGAAGTTGCACTGACATGACCCACTTCCTTAATTACGCGGATGTGCCCAGCTACGCAAACAGCTTCTCAGCCAGACCCTGAGAACTAAATTTAGATGCTCTTCACAGGCAGCACCCCGGATGGCGTGAAATTCAAATTCTGTGCTGACCCCAAAACTGACTCTGCCAGGGGTGACAGGGGCGGTGCTGGGTGCCCCTCTGGAAGAGGGAGGGCGGGTATCACCTGAAGGGCAGGTAAATCCATGCTGGGCACTCAACCCGTGATTCTGAGGTCACCGAGACAATCCAGAAGCTAAGCCTGGAAGCCACGTGGCATGTGCTAGAGGACCAGGGAAGGTGTCCCGGGTCTAAAATCTCACCGTGGCCCTGAGTTGTCACCTCAGCAACCAAGTCGAAGTCAAAGCAAGAAGCAGGAATTCAGGGTTAAAACTCTAAGTAAAAGCCCTTTGTTTCTGGAGTTCTCAAGGCTGCTGTTATTCATGACTGGAAGGTCTGCTCACAACCACAGGCTTTTAGTTCCTCGGGGTGCTAGAGGCCACGAGCCAGAAAGCAGGGTGTCCGCAGGCCAGTTTCTCAGGGGCTCATGGAGGATGGGAGGGAGGGAGCAAGTTCTGTTTGCTCCATGGTGGAGACCACACTAGTTGCCCTGTCTAGGGGCCTGCGTCTGACTCAAGGCAGACTCAAGACTCTCATGTAATTCACGATCACTCAGACACCCCTCCCCCCAAAATGGATTAATGCCTGAGATGGTCCAGAAATTTACCAACTTTGGGAAATTTTCTGACTAGGGTCAGCCTAAGATCAGACCAGGTCATCAGAGCTTCCCAAATCAATTTGACCTCCTGGAGCCCCTGGAACTAGACTAGCTTATGGGGTGATGTCATCTCTGCTTGACCTGCCCACAGACGGGCTGTGAAACCAGTGGGCTCTGCGGACGTGACTGCGGCTGCTGGACTGCAGTGTGGTTGTTTAAACAGAGTTGGAGCCAAACACCGGAAGCTTTTCAATGTGCACAGTACGGCCTACCAGCCGTATTTACACATATATTACTTTGATTCAAGAGAAACACAAGAAGTCATTGATACAAAAGGTAAAGGCAGTGTGGGTGCTCAACCTGGGGACTGGTGACCAGTGAAGTTACTGGGGAATCTTTCTAGAAGCCTGCAGCCTACCTCTCCTGCGCTACCTCTAAGATGTGACTGATGAAAACTTCTCTTTACCATACACCACTCACTCAGTGCCTCTTCATAATTCCCATTCCTGGGACACTCTCTGTTCACTGTGTTATTCATTGATGCAGCGTTCAACTCAGAGTTACTGTTACACATATGAAGCATACCAGGAACAATGGAAACAGTCGTTTCCCTGATGAAATGAATGCTATATGTATTTCAAAAATGCATCCTCCATTTTTATTTGTTATTTTTTAACAAGATTTTTTACTTTGTGACAAAACAGCAACATGACAACTTTAAATGCTTAAAACATTACAGAAAACATCTAGTTTTGCATAATTATAACAAATGAAGTTAACGGCTGTCTGCTTTCTCAACTTAAAGCTGGTCTCTAATGGCTGTATTCTGCCAATAACTTTCTGAGACTGTGGAACATGGGTATTCACATACTCTATTCTGTTTTCTCAGTATGTGATGAAGATAGCTTCATAAATATTTACAGGCTTTCAAGCAATACAGCAGAAGTCGAATTCATTTTTAAAATATAAAACTGAAAGAATTAAGTCCATTTTTAAACTGTGAGATCTTAAAAAAAGAGTGATGGCTTTTTCTCTCTTGGTTTCCTAAACAAAATGTGCTCTAGACTGGTTCCTAATCTCTTTTGTTCCGCTGTCCTGGTCTGTAGTATTTCTCCACGTTAAGTACTAGGAACTCAAATGTTAAACCACCTTATTATCTCTGGACTCCCCCTTGGTGGGAGCCCTAACACCCCAGTGGGGGCTCCCATTCAAAGAACTTACATCCAATTTCTTTTTATTCCAATTAAACCATTCTGGGTATTATTTAAGGACTCAGTTCTACTTCACGCTGCTTGTGATCCTCTTCATCCCTTTTGACCCCAATAGCTGAATCATCATTCATGTTAAACATAAAGGATATCACAATCTCTTAGCCAGAGGTGTTTGTAATTTTCTCTCAGGATGTTGTACAAAGGTGACTTCATTCTTTGCAACCTAAGGTTTTCAAATCATCTAGGTGTTTTAAGGAAGATATACCATCAAAAATAATTTCAGCAGAGAGCAGGTACCTGGGTAACTTGCTAAAGATCCATCTATGTCTGTGTTTATACCTATATCTATGTCTAATCTTTATCTATATCTATATCCTGCTTGCTTTTCTTGTCCATCAAAGGGGTTTTAGGCAGTACACAAACATGTAAAAACTACATGGATGTGAAAATGAGTGAGAAATTGAAGAGGGAGGGGAGAAAAGGCAGAGCAGAGAGAGGAAGGTGAGGGGAAGACTGACACCAAGGCAAACACCGCAAGACCCAGAACACTTGTCGGGGGTGATCATACATTCTCCTCTGCATGCCCTGGCGTCCAGAACAAGGAGCGAAACACAATAGATTGGAAGACTCCAAAGACCTAAATGATAGAGGTGCATCGGTTACTCGGAGGAGAGACGGTTCTTTGGGACGTGAAGCTTGTTACGTGTGTTCAGAAGGGCACCTGTCGTATGTAGACATCCCCCCAACACTCTTCCGTGAATAACTTCATGTATTTGTTACAGGTGACTTTTGAAACATCTCCTAAAATGTGGCACTCCTGATAAAGAACCCGCCTGCCAAGTCAGGAGGTATAAGAGACAGGGGTTCAATCTCTGGATCAGGAAGATCCCTTGGAGGAGTGCATGGGAACCCACTCCAGCATTCTTGCCTAGAGAATTCCGTGAGCAGAGGAACCTTGCAGTCCATAAATCCCATGGGGTCTCAAAGAACTGGACATGACTAAGTGACTAAACCACCAATAGAGAAAACAGTATTTCAACAATAAAATAAGAGGAAACGAGTGAAGGAAAGATATTCCCTAAGATGTCAGATTAATGCAGTTCAGGTATGGGACTCACTGTTGTACCTGATTATTTTAAGAGGAAAATTGAGCATGTCCTTCAGAAAACCCACTAAAATGTTATTTTCTCACCATTGATAACACGATTATACTCCATATCGGCACAAAGAGGGTAAGATTTCCTCAGAAAACAATACAGATCTTCTCCCAAAACACAAGCAAAACGAGGAATGAAAATCCTGAATTTCTATGTTTAGATGAAAATTGCAATAAATTCAGTTCAGGAAACGTTAAGATGACATTGATCGTATATTTCCTTGACTCCACTCTGCACATGAGCTCAGTTTTTGAACAGTCTGTGAACAGGAGGAAACTCACACGGTGTCAGAGGACTTGTACGCTTCCAGGCAGAGAAGTCGGTTTGAAATACTTTATAGTTTTCATTGCTCTCTCTAGCCTGGGGTGACCACTCGCTGCTTGTCTGACTCTCACCCCATTTGTGTTATGTGCACTGGTAACACTACGTGTGGTTGAATTCTAAATCAGGTTTGAATCCCTAATTGTTGGCTCAAAATGACTTCAGAAGTCTTTCGGCACGACTCAGCCCTTCCATAAACAGACAGTGCATTTGAAGCAAATTTCTCTCGTGGTTTCAGTCATAGGGGGGAGCTCCCAGGCACCGCACATTTGGCTCCATCTCTGGAAAAGTTTTATTGAACTGCAAAATGCAGTTATCGCTAGGGCACTTGACTCCATAAAAGTCGGAACCGTGTCTATCTTTGCTCATCATCATACTCTCAGGTCTTAAAAAATGTGCCAGTTGGTTTTCTCGGCATGGGAGATGCCCTGGAATATTGTTGCAAGACTTTCATGTTTTATTTTCCATAATAATTCCCTCAGACTCACGCTATTTTTGCAGCAGATTCCCTGTGTCATTTTGATTGACTCCTTCCTCCTTGAGTTTGTTTTTGTTTTTCAAAAATCTGGGATGGAGGCTTTAGTTACAAGGGCGGTGGATGGCTGTCCACGCACACCCCCAGTGAAGCAGTAAGGGGCCTGGTGGTTTCCGCCCTTAGCTCTCTTCGTCTTGCAGTCGAGGAAGAGCTGCTCTCCATCATCAGACCAACTGCGTTCATCTCTGGCAGTGATGACGCTTCACCAACCACAGGCCCAAACGGATGTCCTGATGTTGGGTTCCCAATCTTCCGCTCCGGTCTTTCATTTGATCCAAACAGCCGGTCTTCAAAACACCAATTGACTTCAGGAACCTTAAATATTAGAAGTCAAAGTTTTAAAATCAGTGATCTGGGTTAAAAATAAATAAATAAATAAAATAAAATCAGTGATCTGAACTTCCAGCTAGAAAAGCTGAGAAAGAGAAAGGAAAATCAAACACAGTCAGCAGAAGGAAACCGTAAGACAAGGATGGGAATTCTTGTTATGGAAAACAAATACAGAGATGCAAATTTTCGAAGACCAGACTTGTTTCTCAGAAAATGTTATTCAAATAATAAACACAGAGCAAAACTATTTCAGGAAAACAGAAGATAAAACATGAATGACAGAAACAGGAAATGGAAGAGGAATAATACCAGCGGTCAATCATTGAAACGGTGAAGGAACGTTTTAACAAATTGTATGCCAATGTGTTTTCAGTTCAGTGCAGTTCAGTCGCTCAGTTGTGTCCGACTGTTTGCGACCCCATGAATCGCAGCACGCCAGGCCTCCCTGTCCATCACCATCTCCCGGAGTTCACTCAGACTCACGTCCATCAAGTCTGTGATGCCATCCAGCCATCTCATCCTCGGTCGTCCCCTTCTCCTCCTGCCCCCAATCCCTCCCAGCATCAGAGTTTTTCCAATGAGTCAACTCTTCGCATGAGGTGGCCAAAGTACTGGAGCTTCAGCTTTAGCATCATTCCTTCCAAAGAAATCCCAGGGCTGATCTCCTTCAGAATGGACTGGTTGGATCTCCTTGCAGTCCAAGGGACTCTCAAGAGTCTTCTCCAACACCACAGTTCAAAAGCATCAATTCTTCGGCACTCAGCCTTCTTCACAGTCCAACTCTCACATCCATACATGACCACAGGAAAAACCATAGCCTTGACTAGACGGACCTTAGTCAGCAAAGTAATGTCTCTGCTTTTCAATATACTATCTAGGTTGGTCATAACTTTTCTTCCAAGGAGTAAGCATCTTTTAATTTCATGGCTGCAGTCACCATCTGCAGTGATTTTAGCAATACACAAAGCAGATATCTAACAAATCCAATTTACCAAAATCAATATACAAAAAAAATAGAAATCTACATAGTTCCATAGCAAACAAAGAATATGAGTCTAAAAACAAAACTTTCCCTCAAAAACCATAGGTCCAGAAAGGCTTGCTGGAATTTTTTTCATTTAGAGAACATGTAATATCCACCTTACACAAATCATTTTAGAATATACAAAAAGAGGAAATACTTTTCAATGTATTTTATGAAGCCAGTACACATTGGAAACCAAAACTTGCCAAAGATTTTAAAGAGAAATTACAGGTCAATCTCTCAATGAACACAGAACCAACATGTTAAATAAAATCAGTGACTTTAATCCAGCAATAGGTTAAAAAGGGATACATCATGACCAAGGAGTTGTATTCTAGAAACTCGGAGTCGGCTTAGGTTTGAAATTTGACATAAAGGAAAAGGGGGAAAAAACACATGATCTCAGAAAAGCAACAAAATTATTTTACGAAATCCAACATTTATCCACAGCAAACTCTCAGAAAACTAGGAAACAGGTAGGAAGCTTTTAATATAAAGAAGTATTTGTTGTTGTGTGTGTACTCGGCCATGTCTGCCTCTGCGACCCCGTAGACTGTAGCCTGCCAGTCTCCTCTGTCCATGGGATTCTCCAGGCAAGAATACTACAGTGGCTTGGCGTTCCCTTCTGCAAGAGACCTTCCCAACCCAAGGATCAGACATGCATCTTTTTCGTCTCCTGCATTGGCAGGCAGATTCTTTACCACTGAGCTACCAGGGAGGAAACCGTAGAGTCAGGAGGATGTTTAATAAAATCTTCCTTGAGTCTGGGAACAGGACAAGAACCCCCGTCATCAGCTCTGCAGTCTTGTGCAGGATGACCTGCCAGTGACCGTAGGGAAGAGAAAGGCAGAGAAGACATCATATTGGAAAGAGAAAACTAAAGCTGGCTTTAGCTGCAGATATGATTTTATCAATATAAAATACCCCAAAGGCTATAGACTGTTACACTAAATAAGTTACTAAGTGTATTGCACATGCTGCTGCTGCCGCTAAGTCGCTTCAGTCGTGTCCGACTCTGTGCGACCCCAGAGACGGCAGCCCACCAGGCTCCCCCGTCCCTGGGACTCTCCAGGCAGGAACACTGGAGTGGGTTACTGCATATGAGTTTCATATATAACAATTGGAAGGGGCAGCTGATACCTGCCACACCTGGGTTGTGCTGAGAGAAAGTATCCGTAAGACTGCACACCTGCCTCGTGCTTCAGGGGAAGAGGCTGGGGGCTCAGAGCAGGAGGTGCTGGCGGACACCCTGGCCGATACTCTAGCCCGGCTCACGAGCCTTTTGTCTTAGACCCAAGAGTATCCTGTCTCTAGCCAGCAACCGGGTACCAGGGTGACTTATTAGCTCGCACACAGGGTGAAATCTCAGGTTCTTTCCAGTTCTTCACAAGAGGTGTGGGCTTTATGGCGTGCACGTCATACCTCAGTAAAATGCAATTTTTAAAAATGTTAACAAAAATCGCTTATAGCCTAATATACTGCTATTTCCTGGAAAATCTGGACTCCTTACTCAAATATGTAACTGTGATCCCTTAAGCAATTATGTAGTACCTGACCTCTATCATTTCGAGATCTGAAAAGCAGTAGACACTATTTTTTCCAGAGAACAAAGTGAAATTTTATGTATGTGTCTGTACAATATATTAACCGTGTATTAAAAATTAATATGTTAAAATTTATATTAAATGATTCTTCCCAATGTCTTTACAAAATTCAAGAGCCTGCACAACCTTACCTTTTTTAGAGGAAATAAATATGTGATAACAAACATTATATCATTACACCAGTGGGGAACATGTGTAACCTTGAATATAAATAGCCACGTAAGCAGTAGTATTATTTTCTCCTATCATCCGCAATGTTATTCAGGGAATTAAAATTACACTAACATTTTCCTTTATTAAACTAATAATTTGAGAAACTAAGCAAGAGAAAAAATTGCTGTGGAATTATAATGGAAATAATGGCACCTTTCTTTTTTGGACCAGATTAAGGCAGCTCACAGTGAAAAATAAAAACTGAAATTGTTCACCAGGGAATATCACATTAGAATACCAATTTCATAATTTGAAAGCTTGGT